>NW_015555763.1:353521-356923 GCF_001515605.1 Sinocyclocheilus anshuiensis
TTTTTTTTTTTTTTTATCAGCCAGGCAACACACTACGCACACCTTGACAATATAATCGCCATTGGCTAGTGAATTTTTTTGTTTACTCACCAGACTGATATACTATTTTACGCACGCACACACACACACACACACATATATATACTGTATATATCAGCTTATCTTTGTAAAATGGCACAGCTTCTTAAATATCTGAATGTACACTCTTAACATAAGTCAATCAAGTATTATGTTATGATATTATGATAATTAAGCACTATTTAATGATACAACTTTAGTGATTAGAACTAAAAATTGGTAACCATGTATGAACGCATATTTGTCATTTTAACTGAACTTAGGACTGGTGGTGATGCTTAAGATATTGTTGGTCATAGATAATAGTAATTATTATTAAAAGATAATACTACTACTAATTCTACTACTAATTACAATATACAACGCACTAAGGATTGATGAGCTGCTGGGTTCATAAATATTAATCACATTGTCAGTGTCTGCTGAAATCAAAACTGGGTAATAGATGAGCTCCAGCAAATGAGATTGCCGTTTGCGCACTAATTCCGCCTACTACCGGAGAAACCGACATATCTTCTGCTTGTTCTTAAAAGCTGAATAATTCTAAATGAACTCCGTTATTTTGACAGGAAAATACAACAAATAATATCGTTTACATGTAGCGTGTCGATTCTGCATGGTATGTAAGACTCTCGCTCTCTCTCTTAACGTGTGAGAAACACAGCGCTATCAGTAAAGCGATCGCGAGTTGTGTGCCTTCACACTAGAGTTTACGGTACGTCAAATACAAATATGAGCTGAACTGAAAAATAGCACAGATCGCTTGACCGAGAGTGAAACTCTAAAAAGCACCCAGTCAGAGTGTTCAGCGAGTGAAAATATATCTGTGCTCAGGGCCGCAGCTGGGGTTTGCGGGGCCCCGGTGCAGGTTGTGGGCTCTGTTTGGAAAATAGCACCAATAAATAATTTAAAGTTTTTTGTTTTTTTTCAAGGTGTTCAATGCAGAAACAGAATAATCAAATTAAAAATGTCATTGCATAGTCTTCACTATATAAATTAAATATAGATTTACTATTGTTAAAACTACAAAGTAATTCAGTCAAGAGCAGAGAGTGATTTTCTCTCTTTTATTTTATTTGATTAACATTAAGGACACCGACAGCAGCTAGTAAATTAGGCGCGGTCACCTTAAGAGACAATGCATCCAATATAATGATTCTTTGTCAACTGTTTACGTTCACTTAAGACATAACTGACAGTTTTTTGAAGATACTTGCCAAGACAGATATTTCGACATAATTTTGTATGTATTTGTCCGTTCAAGCACAAGAAGAGGCAAAACTCAATTCGGTGTTCAAGGGCTATACATGAGATGCGGCTCTCTGTGTGCGCACAGAACACAGCGCGGGGGTGCTGAATTAAGCTCTTTCGAGTCTTTTTGTGCTTAAATGTTTAAATTGATCAGGTGTATTTGTTCGTTCAATTGCAAGAAGATGTGAAGGAGAATTAATTGTTCACGCGTCTGAGACGGCTGTCTGTGTGCACACCGAACACAGCGCGCAAGTAGCCTACTCAGTTGAGCTCTTTCGCATCTACTTGTGTTGGAATTCTTTAAAATCTCTTGAATGTTTGAATTGGCAAGGCTTAAAAACGTGCAAACGATAAGGTTTCGTGACGATAAGCAGCAGTGGCCCATCAACTGTCCTGAACGTATTTCATGCTGGTCTTAGGCAGTCGCTGGGGCCCCCCTACAGTCATGGGCCGTCGTCACCACCTTTCACCCCACAAGCGACGGCCCTGTCTGTGCTAAACTTGTAATTAGCCTCTAACACACACTGGCGAGTAAAATCTAAGAATGTATTAGCCAATGGCTAACGATAGACATTATTTAGTCACCCTGAGTGAAGATTTAGTATATGCGAGTGATTTACTCGCAATGTAGAGGGTTGCAAGTACACATTAAAAGAGACAGGAAGACATAATGTTCCTATCCTGAAAAAAATAAGTAATAAATAAAATAAAAATATATAGTTTTGATAGTAATCTTAGTAGTTGATAGTAATATGAAATGTTTCTTGCACAACAAATCAACATAATAAAATAATTTCTGAAGCATCAACATTCAACTTTGCCATCACAGGAATAAATTACATTTTAAAATATATTAACACAGAAAACTTTTTTTTTAATTTTATTAGTATTTCACAACATTACTGTATTATAGTATTACTGTATTTTTGATCAAATAAAAGCAGTCTTGGTGCGCATAAGTGACTTCATTTCAAAAACATTAATATATATATATATATATACAGTGGGTACGGAAAGTATTCAGACCCCCTTAAATTTTTCACTCTTTGTTATATTGCAGCCATTTGCTAAAATCAAGATGCGGCTCTCTGTGTGCGCACAGAACACAGCGCGGGGGTGCTGAATTAAGCTCTTTCGAGTCTTTTTGTGCTTAAATGTTTAAATTGATCAGGTGTATTTGTTCGTTCAATTGCAAGAAGATGTGAAGGAGAATTAATTGTTCACGCGTCTGAGACGGCTGTCTGTGTGCACACCGAACACAGCGCGCAAGTAGCCTACTCAGTTGAGCTCTTTCGCATCTACTTGTGTTGGAATTCTTTAAAATCTCTTGAATGTTTGAATTGGCAAGGCTTAAAAACGTGCAAACGATAAGGTTTCGTGACGATAAGCAGCAGTGGCCCATCAACTGTCCTGAACGTATTTCATGCTGGTCTTAGGCAGTCGCTGGGGCCCCCCTACAGTCATGGGCCGTCGTCACCACCTTTCACCCCACAAGCGACGGCCCTGTCTGTGCTAAACTTGTAATTAGCCTCTAACACACACTGGCGAGTAAAATCTAAGAATGTATTAGCCAATGGCTAACGATAGACATTATTTAGTCACCCTGAGTGAAGATTTAGTATATGCGAGTGATTTACTCGCAATGTAGAGGGTTGCAAGTACACATTAAAAGAGACAGGAAGACATAATGTTCCTATCCTGAAAAAAATAAGTAATAAATAAAATAAAAATATATAGTTTTGATAGTAATCTTAGTAGTTGATAGTAATATGAAATGTTTCTTGCACAACAAATCAACATAATAAAATAATTTCTGAAGCATCAACATTCAACTTTGCCATCACAGGAATAAATTACATTTTAAAATATATTAACACAGAAAACTTTTTTTTTAATTTTATTAGTATTTCACAACATTACTGTATTATAGTATTACTGTATTTTTGATCAAATAAAAGCAGTCTTGGTGCGCATAAGTGACTTCATTTCAAAAACATTAATATATATATATATATATACAGTGGGTACGGAAAGTATTCAGACCCCCTTAAATTTTTCACTCTTTGTTATATT
>NW_015555763.1:356958-375776 GCF_001515605.1 Sinocyclocheilus anshuiensis
AATAATATTATATTTACTTTTTATATATATATATATATAATCTATCTTTAAATCTCTTGGATTAATACTGGAAATCATTTTAAAGTGTACTGTGTTGCTACAGTAAATGTACAGATATGTCCTGGGTATTACAGGTGTTAAATGTTAAAACAGCATAAATGTTAAAACAGTAAATGTCTTATTGAAGTCAGTGCCTGTAGGCACACCTCTCTGCCATTGAAGTTAAATGACATTGAGGCTGAGCAATGTGAGGAATGGCCTCACGTTCACAGAGTGTACACGGGCATGTGCAAAAATACACTCCACAATGATCTATGTCTCCTCCTTGCTATCGATAACAATTTAACTACATCACAGCAGACAGCTGTATTGTTGAGGTTATAAAAAATAATAAGAATAACAATAAATAAAGTATTTTCTTCCATTATGAATGGTATTTATAATGCTACCAAATGCAGGCTGACTTAAAACATCCTCTGCTTTCATATATTACTCTAATAGCCATACTAACACGCCGCTTTGGATAATGAAACGCAGTCATTATGTGCATTATTCACAAGCAATTAGCTGTGTTTATGTATCATTTATGAGTATGTCATGAGCAACATGAAAGCGATTAAGACTTATTAGGACTTTGTATACTGCAATTTATTTAAAGCTCTTCTACATTATAGATTAAAGACAGATATGCAAGTGCGTACGCAAGAAATGGCGACCTACAAGCCTACAATGGAATTAAATCAAATATATTTTATAAGAGCTTGGATTGCATAAACCGAATTTAAAATAAATAAAGAATAAAGAAACAAATGTTCAGGTCTGCTGCATCAAGGCTCATTCTGTGATACGTTCAAGTCAAATGTGCTAATGTGGTCGGTGGGACTGACAGCAGGGGTCTCCAGGCAGTCACACAAGGGTCAATGTGGCTTTCTCTGGTTTAGCAGGGCCAGGCAGAAGAGCTATGTACTTAATCACACCCAGAAGACTGGTCATTATTGCAGTCAGTCAGGGTGAATTACCATATCAAAGCCTGACAGACAAGAATGATTGGCATGTTATGATGACAGCTCTTGTCGAAGAAAGAGGACAGCCCTATCACACATACAACACCAAAGGAATGGGGAGAATCCAGAAAACATTTTTGTAGTTTGTGTATCTTAGGAGGCCTATTATTGATCACAAGAAATATTTAAAGGTGTCATATGATGTTGCTAAAAAGAACATTATTTTGAGTATTTGGTGTAATGTAATGTGTTAAAACACATTATTTTCCACATACTGTACATTATTGTTTCTCCTCTATGCCCCGAGACAAAAACATTAAAACCTATAATAAACTAGGCATTTGTTGCATCCAGTGGGGACATAATTACGGATTATAATGACTTATACTGTCTTTTTACGCGTTGCGTTGCATCGTGCCGCGTAAACATAAAACCATGTCTGCATTGGTGGGCTAGAGTGAGTGGAGACCGGCGGGCTTGAGTGAGTGGCGGCGGGCTTGAGAACGGCGCGGCCAGTGGGCTTGCCGCAACCACATGTAACGACCCCGGGCAGGACTCCGCTTCGTCCACGGTGAAAGCCGATCCGGCGATCCACAGCATGTGAGCGGAGCGGAGCGTAAACGGAGCGGGGAGCGGGGAGCGGAGTGGTAATATTTCCTTAAGAGCGCAGAGCGCCTTTCTGAAGATTCCGCTCCGCTCGCTCAATACGCTCAGTGCCACTCGCTCAACCCAGAATGCCGTTTGGTGATTTGCTTGTTCGAGATTGAGAATCTGTAGAGATCGAGAATAGTAGAGCAGTTATGGAGTTCAGATATTGTTTCAACGAAGTTGCAAGCCTTATACATAAATGCAAAGTAAAAATCAAAGTTGAGAATGAGCAGGGAGAAGAAACTGCGAGGGAGTGCGGGGAGACTGTTAAAATTAGTACAGATTCATATTGATTACAGAGAGCACGAAGATGTGCTAATCTGCATTTGCATTAATCTGTCCCTGTAACATTCTACCTATTGAACCACTTTTTGTGCAGTATGAGTAAAGGGGGAACAATTAAGTGCTTGCAGGAGTCAGCTTTGACTGATCATGGGTCGAGAGGAGGGATGACCTACAAGACCATGGTGGAGGATTTGCTACTCAATGGATCCGGAGCTCATTGACAAATATCTTATATCGTAGGATGCGCTCCCTTTACACAGAGCGCGTGATCGCGAAACCAAAAGTGAACAGCGCGAGAGCTCATTCAAAAGAGAATACTCCTCATTGATAGCGTCTCCCTGATACGTGAAAATTATATGCAATATTAGAATGTTTGCAGGAGCGGGCGGGACTGGACAAACCTTGCAGGAGCGGAACGCACACGTTTATGAACGCGTCACTGTTTATGTTCAGAGGTAAGAAGACTGCTATCTAGCGGTCGGGATATAAACTCAAAACGAAACAACGGCCATGAATCTTGTATACATTTTTTTTTAAAATATCGATATTGCGTTTTTGAGAATGATACAGTATCGCCAAACAAAATATCGCGATACTCGCGTGTATCGATATTTTCTTACACCCCTACTGCTCAAGTTGCAGTGGGATAAACTCAAAAAATTGTTTTTCTCCCACATGTAATTATGTAATTGCAACATCAAAAAGACTGAATAATTGTTTGATCAGTGCACAGTTTTGTTTTTCACTAAAAGGCCCAAGCAGGTTATAAAAATGCGCTGTACTTTGCGTCGGGTCGTAAATGATATGGTTGCATATAGGCAATACATGAGACGACTGTTAATTCAGCTACTAAAGTATTGTGTTATTTCACAGGCAAATTTTAAAAACGTAAAAAAAAAGTGCAAGAAAAAATACAATGTTATGAGAAGTTATGAGTTTTATTCTCTAAATATTACTTTAATTTTGTCACACATTTATTCTGAAAATTTTGACTATTTTAATTTAATTTTGACAATTAATCTTCTATTCAATTTTTATTTATGCATTTTTAAATTTTAACATTGAACTTAAGTGCTGTTGTAATATATAAAATATTATATTTGATATTATTAATTTGTTACATTTAATTGCATTTTTATTTATTTACATTTTAATTACATTTTTACATTTTTATTGCTTTTTGTTTTAAAATGGAATTGCGTGTTTTATTCCTCCATTTATTATTTTATTGTTACATTCAACTACATGTTGAATGTAACAATTTATTATTTATTATTTTATTGTTACATTCAACTACATGTTGAATGTAACAATTTTTTGAGAATCGATACAGTATCGCCAAACAAAATATCGCGATAATCATGTGTATCGATATTTTCTTACACACCTAAAATTTAAGCAGAATTATATTCATTTAGCAATACAGAGATACTGATAAGCCAATAATAATTTTCACTTTATGGTCAACATTTATAGTCAAATATTAAAATTCCATACCATAGTTTTCAAATAAATTAAAAATAAAACACTAAAATAAATAGATTTTAATGCAATAAGTGAATTTAGACATTTCAACATTATAATGGAGAGTTAAAAAATATATTTATTTTGAGATCTACATAGTAGATTAAAATTTCCAGTATTATTAAACAGTGCTATTAACAGTGTTATTAAATTATTAATGTTTTTAATAATTAACTTCAGGTTTGTGTTAGATGATGGCAAAGACCATCAAAATTTAAAAATAGGGGAAATGAGCACGCAAATATCCAAAATTTAACAATAGCAATAAATAAATAAATAATGCCTGCTACCCAATATGATACTGACATATATCATGAATTTCTTTATTTCATTAGCTCCATAAGCAATGCAAATTGTTATGCAGGACTAATTCTTAAATGATGGGTTTACAGCCTTCAAGATTTTAAAACTACACTAAATGTTGTTTTCTAGGTAAAGCAAGAGCCTGTAATTAAAGTCTTAGAAGGGGAAACATCTGTTTTCGTCCCATATAATTAGCATAATTAATTAACGCTAATCAATCCAAACAAATTATTTTTTAACACCCAGAATAAATCACAAAGCCCTGCTTCTCTCGACTGACCCTGTTGGTGTAGAATGGGTAATTGATCAAGAGTAAATTGGACAATGTGCAGCAATGAGGCATATTGTATCCTCATATTTGAAGCACACCCAAATCATTAGTCTGAGAGCACAGATGAATTGAGGACCATCTCTTTGCAATATAAAATCTTGGCATAAAATGGTTACTACCAAAGTGTTAGCTGGATGTTGACAGCATCTGATGAGGTTTGCATCATATTTTAAATGGAACTGCTGTGAAACGTACTCTTAACATGGGCAATCAATTCATAGCCTCAGGTAAAGATCTGGTCACATGGAATGGTGTAAATTATTTCTAAATATACCGAATGCAGTTATTAGGCCTGAGGTGATTCTCTCCAGCCCACCTTTGTTGAAAAAAAAAAGAAGAAAAAACAAAAAAAACATGGACAGGTTCACATGTGCGCACACACACAGGCCAATAAAAACTCTTTCAAACATGTCTAGAACGGTTTATGAAAAGACAAAAAGAGGGCCTCAGGGAATACCTCGTGTACATGGCGCCGGTATATTGCTGTCAGGTTCACTGTCGGATGGGTTAATCAAAAACTCAAGGGGAAAGGTGCTATCTTCACCGCACACTGCCATCTTTATCGATTCTATTTACAGCACCTCACCAGAATCGCACTTCTTTAACTATTCAATTGGTCCAAAATAGATTTTTCCATTTTACGCAGGAGCGACAGGGAAAACATTAGACCAGAGCAAACGTGATAGAAATGTATCACAAAAGCAGATGAACAAACATTGGGGAAGATTTATGGCTGGGATTTTAATAAATTCGAGGCAGATGAATTGATTTTGGTTAGGGGTGTAAGCAACAATTTATTGGCTGGGAAAATGCATTATTTTCCAATTGTTATCAAGCTACAGTAAAACTGATATGTGTCCTATTGCGTTTTATGGATAAAAGGAGGAGGAACCTTCACATGATTTAGATTAAATGTATTAATCAAAACCACCCAGTTTGAACAATATATCTACAACTTGAGAAGATTTTTGACATTTAATTCTGTTGCAACATTTTGGCTCTGCACCTCTTCCTCCAAATTCAATGGCCGCCACAGCTGAGGGAATGCTCTGTTTTAATTTCATGAGGCTTAAAGTAGCTTTTAACCAGCCAAGCGGCAAATAACATAGGATTAGAAATATTTAGTGTTTTCCGACTCCTTAACAAGGATAATCCTTTAGAAACAAGTCTGACCTTTGCGGCTTAATAACTTGGCAGTAGTTAACTCTTTAAATGATAGCTGGGTAATTTAAAGAATGATTTCATAGCAATAATGATTGGAGAGGGAGAGAGAGAGAGAGAGCGCGCGAGCAAGTCAGAGAGTGCAAAGATAAGAAGTGGAAGAAAATTTCATGAAATTTATCTGGTGTCGTTGTCAATTGATTTAGAATTCCTGACAAGCCATTTGACTGGATATACACATAAAAATTCAATAAACATATGCATTAAAAATAAGTCAACTGTTACCCATTAATGCCAGTGCAAATAGAATATAGGGCTAAAAAATTTACCAAATGAAAACACAATTTACAATATAAGCTAATCTTCAATAATCTTAATATACAAATACTCATTTGGGCTTTAAACGCACTATGACTAAAGCTGACCACAACAAACCACTCTATTAGTTAAGTCTCTGACGGACTCTCCCACTCCCCCCTCCCAAATACACACACAGTCACTTTAATCAGTCTAAATAAGCTCTTTTTGCACTACAAATCATTATATCTGCACTGTTGTTTACTTCACTGGTTTGCACTCTATCTGCCATGTGCCGTGTGCTGCTTTATATATATTTTTTTTATATATTTTTTTTACATTTTACCTTATTTGTATATTTGTATAGTTGTATTTTATACTTAATCTGTATATCTGTATTTATGTTCTACTGTTAGTGTTATCTGTATGCACCAAGGGTCTGAGAGTAACGCAATTTCAATTCTCTGTGTGTATGTGCTGTACATGTGGAAGAATTGACAATAAAGCAGACTTGACTTGACTTGACTTGAAGTCCATAATAATGATAAAATGACCACCAAGGTCTCTTTGAACAGAAATCCATTTTGTTTCAAGAGTGCCTGTGTCCAGTCGCTGTACTCCACTTACTCTCTTGATTTGATAGTGAAAGCAGAAAACTTTTCAGTGTCAAATAGAATTTTAAACCAACTACTTACTAAAGTCCCATGTCATCAGGCCCATGAAAACTAATCTTTCAGTAGTAATAGCTCCTATAAAAGTGGACAGAGCCATTGAAATAGAGGCAAGTAAATAGGCAACAAATCCTTTGCTTGGCTCAGGTGGGCAATGAAGCAAACAAAAAGCTAGAAATGGGATCGGGCCCTGGATGGAGCACACTGGACCATGACTAAAATATAGGCCAGAGTTCATAGGTCAAGGTCTTTACGAGAGCTACCCCCCCTCCCATAAACAAGATGGATAGCTTTGTATACTATTCGGTTTAAGACTGAATTCAATTCACAGCAATTACAAACTATTTTAAATAGGCAGGTAACAAGTAATTATTTGTTTTTTCCTTTATTTACTATATAATTTTATAGTAAAAAATAAAGAAAAAAATTTTACTTGTTACAGGCCTATTTAAAAAAAAAAAATAATCCAAAATATATTTCATAATAATTGTTAATTCTCATTTTATTTTATAAATCTATACATTAGATTTTACAATATATTTTGACCTTAAAATGTGATCTAACATAAATCTATAAAATAAAATTAAAACCAACATAATTAATGAATGTAATTGTTTTTTATCTCTCTCTCTCCCCTTGCTTTATTTTACAGAGCTATATTTTCATTTTTTTATACACATATTTCTATGGCTGAGTGAGTCTTTTATATCAGGATGAAACTGCTCCTCCATGATGCTAGTCAGGTAGATTGAACTCTGCTGCCTCAGACAGTTTTTTAGCCCTACAGAAATGGAAATAAAAAAGTGCAAACAAGGGGATTTGTATGACAATAAAATTCACAAATCCAAACAACACTGACAAGCAAATTCCCAAGAGACTTGTAGTCTTATTCACTCTCGAACCGCCATTATTAACAACAGTACAGTAATTTTGGCACCGTTAAGCTCCAGAAATCAAAGTCTCACTTAATTTTGCCAATACATAGCCATTCTACTTTTCGCAAATGGTTCAAGTTCTACGGTGTAACATTGCCCAGGGGAATTTAACTTGTTGTTTTTTTTCCCATGGCCTCTAGGCAATACCTATGTGACAACAATACAACAGTCGCAAAACAAAAACAGTCTGACTTAGAGAGATGAAGGGGTAACCGACAGATGAATTGTAAAACGATAAAAAGAATCAAGTTTGTGCTTACGGTGGATGGCGAGATAACAGAAAGGAACATGGCTTGATTTATTTTCTCTTCAGCTCACTTCAAAATTGGATGGCAAACACTCCCTATTCCATTAACTACAGTCCATATGATTTTTGGCAAATAAAACTATGCTGTGGCATCTGTGCACCTGATACAATGGAGAATCTGCAAACGCAAACGATATGTTTTATTATTTGCTTCCATCAAATAAGCCCTAGCATCTGCTTCTCTGGCACCGGATTCGCAAACACAGCGCTCGTGTGAGATGGGAGAGACCTCAATCAAACGTAAGCTTAGCCTTTCTTCAGGACATAAAACACAGCACTCCTCTAGCTGATATTATGTCTGCCAGAAAGAATGGGAGAAGATGAAGAGGGAAGAAAGGAAATGCAAAACAGAAGGATTGAAAATAACATGAATTACCTGATGATGAATAATAAGCAGCAGGCATACATGCTGCACTTATAGCTTGCATGATAATCCCATCATGTATGCTACTGTAAACTTCTAATGAAGTCATACAGAATAGAATGTGGTTTCTGCAGGTTTTATGAAGGTAAAGTTAAGACTTAAGACTTCTTTGAGACCAAGCAAAGGAAATTTAAGGAATAAATTGAATGGAACACAATACATCAATATGGTCTCTAAACGTAAATGTCTTGTAGTGCTTCAAAGTTTGAAAATAGAACTTCAAATTAATCTCCATTACATTTTTATTCATTTTACAAAAAAAAAAACAAGAATATAACTTTTACTTCACCTTCTGATCATACTGCAAAGAAAGTGACATTCTTCATCATTCTTTGTGTCTTGTTTTCCAGAGAAGATTCTTAAATCAAGATACATGTAGTTAAGAAGCAAAATGACATAAGAAGTCTTGTTTTATAAAAAGAGTTTATGATTAAAATATCAAATATCTGCCAATGGGCTCATAAAAATCAACTTAATTCAAAGGAAAAACAAGTTTTCATACCCCATTCACATTGACAGATGTTTGTTCTTCTTGTAAACATAAACTCACTTAATTTAGTTCAGTTTCACAGAAAACAAGACTTTAAGTGTTCATTTTGCATCTCAAGTAAATGTACCATGATTTTAAGATGTTTAGATATTTGTATTGGAAAACAAAACAAAAACACAGAGGAAGATATTAATTTTTTGCAGTCTATGCAACATTTTATGCCATGACTTTATGACTTAAGACATTCCACTCTGATTTAAGGCCAAATTAAGAACCGCAGAAACCCTGGAAGAAACAATCAGTTAAGCTTTTTGAAATGTATAAAATATTCTTCTCTATTACATTTTGAGTGGACAAAAAAAGTGAGTATGCCTTTCCATTGGACACCCAGTCTAAAGCACTGAAAACTGTTTGGAGAGTAGAGGAACGGAGACCTCTGGTGAAACAGTGAGTATGCAGGTGATATATTCCTGCACACTAGCAGTGGGGCCGGCAGCACTAAACGCCCTTCTGCATGGGGCAGAGGAGCTTCAGCTTCATCAAACCCCTCGCAGGATCAGCCCCCTTCTTAATGGATTACTGCTGTCTCAGTGGAACCGCACTGCAAATAATGATAGAACACCTGCAGATTAAACCATCTTACACAATACACAATTCATTACCTTCTTCCCCAGATAAAGGCCAGCTAATAAAAATATGATTTTCTCTTGCACCGGAACAGTCACACCTTTATCCTTTAAGGGAAACAAAGGGAGAGGGGGAAGGTGATATCATCCAAAAGCAATATCGGCCATCATTGCAATTACATGGTTGCACCATTACGAGGAAAAAGAAAAATGTGTGGCGGTTTAGAGTGAAATTTTCAACAAAACTGCAGTACTTGCATGCGGTATTTCACTATTTTACAACACTGTTTTTTTTTTTACTTTCTTTTATATAGGGACATTACATTTCAAACATAGCATATTAATTAGCTTTTTATTTTTAACAAGTGTTTCATATATTTCTACCAGTGTGGAATCTTTCATGAGGCAACAGATATGAAAAATTCCATACACAAAAAAAGAAATATGTTGCACTATTTTGAAGAGCTTCAATACAGACCATTAAAACTCCTAAGAACCTTACGCCTTTGGAACTGACAACCAATTCAAAGTGATAATCAGCAAAGTGTGATCTAGAGAAGTGAAACCAATGTGAAGAATGCAGTGGTGGTCTGATGCAGGGCAAAACTGGGTCACCTGGCTGCATGTAAACATGTGGGCTCTCAACAGCTCTCTCCAGGTGACACCTCATCACCGTGCTGCTAGAATGATGGCTTACACCCGTCTGGCTTGTCAAAACACTGTTTCGCAGGCAATTACCACGGCGGCCAGCCCACCACCGGGTTCGGATGGATGGGCGACACAGCCAAAGGGTCACTCCTCTGCCCATATTTCTAGTACTTTGCTCTGGTGTGGTGGGACAGCAAATTGGCTGGCGTCTGTAAGCGGTTATCTGTATTGCTGGGAACTCGCAGGACATCTTGTATCTTGCCTGTATCCGATCCAAACAGAATATCTGAAAACAGAAAGAAGGGCTCCATAAATGGATGAAATTCTCAATTATCTCAAAAGGTCTGTTTGAAAAAATGTTTGTGTTGTTTTTCTCTTGCAGTAAGATGTTATGAAGTGCGTACATTTACTACATAAACCAAGGATTTAAATAATCAAATATATATGGCCTTACTTTGATTTGAAAAGAAAAATGTGTTTGCTTGTACTAGCACAGAAGCACACAGACATTAAAGAAGTAAACATTAATATACATTATATGCTACTATAAGCATACAAAAGTAAAAAACTAGTAAAAATAATAAGTGGCTTTGTGATCATTTTTGTGAATAATAATAATAACATCATGTAATGTCATTACTTGTTTACATATTAATAAATACATACATACAAATTAAATACAGTTTGCATAAATGAATCTAATAGACTGTAATAACATAAAAACACAAACAAGTAAATACGCAAACCTAAACAATTCATAATATTGAAAATTCGTTTGTCATTCTTATAACGTTTAGTTGTTTGAGATAAAAATATGAAAGTTCAGTAGCGGGGTTTAAACTAAACTGTTGAAAATAATTTTGCTCACCAACCTCAAAAAGAGCTGATTTCAACATGACATCGCCTCAAGACTCAATTAAGTTCCCGCTCATTTGAATGGACGCGTGACACTTCCTTTACTGCGCGTGACTGACAAGCAAGCACTCTCCCGACCCTCCGCGCGCACGGACTCTTCCGTTGTCATGGACACCAATAAACTTCCGGAAACATGGCGAGACTTGAGAAACTTTACAAGCAGGTTAATAACATAAAAGAGCAATATTTCATCCGCAACAGGTAATGAAAAAAATATTCAGTTCGTTACATTTGAAAACAGTGGCGTATTGTTTTGTGGTATCCGTCGATTAAAACGTTAAAAAGTTGAATCCCAATAGCTGTTTTTAGAAAAGAATAACAAAGACACATATGGTTAAAACCACTGATTTATATAATGGCATTATCAGGGGTTAAAACGCCTAAGATATAACATAAATAAATTCGGTGAACTCTCATGTTATAGGATTGCGGAGGAAAACAGACAGAAAGAGAATGAGGCTGCAGTCAGAATTCAGAGCTGGTTCAGGGGCTGCCAGGTGAGAGCATACCTCAGGTAAGAATAGCTTTTGTGATCTCATTTTCATCTATCAATATGCTACTTAAATGATCAGTTTGTCAAGCTTCAGTATGTACGCTACATAAAATTAACTCTTTGAGTTAATATATGTATTTGTTTGTTTGTTTAGAGGGAAAGTAAGTGGCAGTCCTGTTTCAGTTCATTCCCTAGGCTACATAAGACATGACCAAAAAAATATATAAATAAAAGTTCTCTTAATAAAAGTTAAATTAAGATTTAATCTGTTCAAAGTACAGAACTATACTTACAGCTTGCTACGTTTTTTGTCTTTTTCTTTTCAGCTATCTGCAGTAATACAAACATATATGGCATGGATTAACTTTTTTTTTTTTTGCTTTAAATCAAAGTTTGTAATGTTGTGATTCACCTTGTAACCAGTTTTTTTGATTCATGATTATAACTCTTTAACAAAGACTTTTTTTAAAATATCTATGGGGAAAATGAATGAGAAAAACACTTCCTGAACCAAGGCCACTGAAATTGTGGGTGGGTGCTGTTGCACTCTATAGGTGTGACATTTCTGGGATCCATATTGTATAGGGTAGACAGATGTGTTAATGAGGACAGGCGTATAATTCTATATTCTCAGCATATACCTGTAAGTGGTCGCTGAAGCCTAAATCTAATGCATTTGGTCTTTAAATGCAAGAATTAGCCAGTGCACAGGGCACTACAGTGTGTAACCTCAACATATTTCTGTGCAGTGAGCAGACAAACTCCCAGACAGTAGGTTAATTTAGATTACTTTAGTTAATTGATCAATGTGTTAAGTGGCTAATTAAGCGCAATCTAGGCTTCTTGAGTGCAGCTCCAGGGTTGCCACCGTCCCTATACACATTGATTTTTTGGAGTTATAAATGGCCTTTTGGAAATTGATGGCCATGTTGAGTTCAGAGTTGCCATAGACATGCATTTAGAGGGTGGTTTATGATGAATGCAAATGTACAGTTGTCCAAGAAAGACCTACCGTGGGCATGCAGAGGGGAAAAAATCTGTTTGAAATTACAGAACTATAATTACAGTTTGCTGAGTGTTGTTTTATTTTTCAGTCATCTGCATAAAAATGCAACATTAATACAAAAAATATGGCGTGGATTGACTGCACGGGCGCTTTTCAGTCAAAGGGTAAAGGTAAGTTGTGGAGACATGTAATATTGATTATATTATGATAACCCTCATTAACATTTAGCAGTTAACAGGCATGCCATGACTTACATACATCTGGCGTAAGTTTGTAATTTGACAATTCGTATTGACTTCCAATGGAATGCTTTTATCTCGTTCATGTTTTAAAGGTGTTAACAAATTAGTACTCATTTTTCTTATCTTCATTTCTTAATTTTCTAAAATAAAACCTAAGGGTTTTGAGAGAATAGATTTTATATAAGATTTCATTTGTTCAGGAAAATGTCTGTTTTTGCTGTATGCTCAATTATGACATGCAGTTGGTTGCCTAATATTTTATGTCTTTCTAAAATGTACAGTTACAGTATTGTTTTAGATTTTTTTTAACATAACTTCCAGTAAATCCAGTGAGTATAATATGGAAATTCTGCATTATTTGAGGAGTAACAAAAAATAAATAAATAAATAATAATTATAATAATAAATCATGGACTACCATTAAATCTTTTCTCTATATAAAAAAGAAAGGTACTGTATATGGTGTCCTTTTTTTGTTTGATTTCTTCTCATCTGTAATTGAAAAAAAAATTATCTTTCCTCTACTATCATGTAGAGAAGCAATATTCAAGTTTCTTTTGTGTCCGCAGTGAGTGAATGTTTTGTGCCTTGTGTCTTGTGAATATTCCTGACTGTGTTTAGTCGGTCCATCCTCAGCAGCATACCATTGATTATCAAACTCAGCGAAGAGCATTTTACCTTCATACATCTCCATTAGTTACCAGCGTGACTTCCATAGATTTTCCTAGCCATGTCTGCATTATGTATTAAAAACAGGCACTTCCCTTCGATACAAAGTATGACTTGCAACTCCACCTTCTTATCTACTGCTGCGTCTCCATGACTTTTATGTATTATGTATAAAGAGAATTTTATTCCTCGCATGTTGGGAAAACATCAGAGGGTCCAGTCACAATGTAATGCTATCCCCCTCTCTTCACAGACAGCATATTTTATAATGAAGATGAATTTCTACAATAAGATGGCTGTCAAGGTAAATATTTCTCTTGCTGTTTAGTGAGTGAAAAGTCAGTGGGTCACACTTTTGATTTGGATGAAATCTGTTAACAGATTTTACTGGTTTGTGATAACTGTACTGAAATGTATGGGACATAGCATAATATGCATAAATATATTAAATGTTAAATATTTTTTAAATACTTTTTTCATGTTTTCATAGATACTATGAATATGTAAAATATATTAATATGATATATAAAGATTTACTTGCATTGTATCCTAAAAAAAAAAGTATCACAGTTTCCATAAAAAAAATCAGCTCAACTGTGTTCATTGGTGTTAGAGATGTTTCATGTACATCAAATCAGCATATTAGAGTGATTTCTAAAGCATCATGTGACACTGAAGACTGGAGTAATGGCTGCTGAAAATTCAGCTTTGCCATCACAGGAATAAATTACATTTTAAAATAAATTTATATTAAAATACAAAACAGTTCTTTTAAATTGTAATAACATTTCACATTATTGTTTTTACTGTATTTTTTATAAAATAAATGCAGACTTGGTGAGCATAAGACCTAAAAATATTTTCCTTACACATACTGGCATGTTAACTGAAGTCAAATCCAAATATGAATGAATTTGCTATCATATTTTCCTCACCTGTTATAAGGCCTACAGTTGTAAAAAGGCAGCCATGTCAATCCAGCATGCTCTGTTTCACAGTCTATAAATCAAACACATTTATATTTGAGTGATATATTGGCACTTTTATTGAGCTATTGGTATGCATAGAAACTTTAGCTTTACAACTGTTTTTCCCTGAGGTGAAACTTTTAAAGAATTTTACAAGTCTTACAAAATTTCATAGCTTATTGAAGAATGTTGCATTTGTATGGAGGATTGCATATTTCTACTGTGATCATTGGACATCACAAGAAATGTGAACTGAGGGAGTGATTTATACACAAATCTTTTGTGTTATATCTAGGGCCCACCCTGTATTCTTCGCTCCCACTTCTGTTATGTGAGTCTAATTTGAAACATGAAGCTTGACCTCTTCTCAGGGGTCAGAGAATATGAGACTAAAGGTCCTGTCACCACTTAGACACAAACAGAAGTTGTTCAACAGGACAGACAGCTTTTATAGCCCTTGTAAAGGATAGAGTGCTATGTCCGGGAAGCACCGGTAATGTAAAAATCTGCTGAGGAAAAAAATAAAGGGCGACTGTGAAAACAGTCACTGAAGGATATGTTTCAACCACAGACTGAGTGTGTTGAATGGGAAAAATGGAGCATCAATTGTTCTTTTTGAGTTTGGAAAGCTTTATAGGAAACTATGCATGATGTTTGCTAATGAATGTCATTTTATACAACTGTGGTCATAAGTTTACATACACCTTGCAGAATTTGCATCCCCCCTCAGCCGGCTCTTAATGCACTGGGTTGCCTTCTGTGAATGTTTGCACCTTTTGCAATAGTTGTGTATGAGTCCATTAATTGTCCTCAGTGTGAAAAGATGGATCTCAAAATCACACAGTAGCTGTGGGGTTCAAAAATGCAGAAGATGGAGGAAAACCAAAAAATTGCGCAGGACATGGATGATATTTTTTAGAAGAATGCACAGTTTAGCTCAGCACAAACAGGGGACTCAACAAAAAATATAGAAACAGTCACTGATCATCAAAGTCACAACAAATAGTATTAAGAATTAAGCATATGTAAACTTTTAAACAGGATCTTTTTTGTAATTTATTTTGTCTTCTGCAGAATATGTAAGTGAATGTGTATGTGAAATGGCTTAAACAAGGCAGTGCTAAAAAAAAAAAAAAATGCAATTATGATCCCACTTATTTTGTTAAAATTACAACATATTGCAGATTCTGCAAGTTGTATGTGACCACAACTGTATAGATAGATAGATATATAGATATCTTGAACTGAATTGATTATGATTTATGCGATCTATGAGATTTTGCCCCCAAATAAAAAAAAGTCTATAGTTTGCATAATCAGATGCAAAGCAAGGTCATTGCTCCTCCTCACCCTTGTCCATTAAAGCTGAAAACAACAACCATTGACGCTTTAGCATTGCGCTTCTTTTTAGCCATTTCCTTTATTCTATAAAGTGTCTATAAAGGGTATCATGCTCTTTACCAAAAGCCAATGTGTTAGCCTTTTAATAGACATCAGTGTTTACAAGCGAGGCACAATTTGTATTAGATCTAATTGAGCAATATGCATAATTGATTTTACTAGTCTAAGAGGTCACAAACAACTCAGAAACCAAGCGTGCAATTACTTTATTTAAAATTATCTATTGACTACTGATCAATGGCAATTCTTGTTTTGTTTAGTTTTTGCCTTATTATTTTTTTTATCTGCTATTGTTTTAAGTACCTAATTAGCCTGAAGGACATCTGTCCTTTTGTTTTGGGTCCTCAGTGGTGCTGTCATGGTGGCACTAACTATCACTCTCATTCTTCATGGAGTGACAATGACTGCAAGCTCTAAAGTGACAGGGGCTTATTTAATTTGCTCTGACTTTGAGTTGTCTTTTACAAATTGAAGTTCTAAATACTTTTTGCAATTCCAAATAAAACTCAATTTCTTACTCTTTATCTGCCATACAGTGCAACATTAAGGTAATAATAATGAATAATAATCAGGTACATGTAGTCTTAATCAAAAATGACATCTCTTTTGCAGATACAGCAGAGATGGCGGGGCTATTATGTGAGGAAGAATGTACACAATTATTATGCACGCAAGAGATATTTGGAGAGATTGACAAGGAAGAATGAGCATATCAGGTGAAAAAAATAAATGTTTATATACTGCTTCAAATAAAGTAATATTTGTTCATAATATTACATTAGACTAATGTTCACAGATGACCATTGTCTGAAATTCTTGCAAAGACAAAGGAATGTCATGCCTTTAACAGCATGTTTGAGACATATACATTAGCAGCATGTAATGCATAATTGCCTCTGGTTACTTGAAAATTAATAACTTTATGAAATTCAAAATTAGCCTCTGATTTGCGTGTGCCCCCACATTTATATATATATATATATAAAAAAAAAAAGTTCTTGCTTCAGGGACCAAAGGAAGATGCCATCTTTTACTTTTGATAAAAACGAAGTCACTTTTTTTAATGTGACCAATATATTTTGTAGGAAAATATCTTAAGGGTCTAGCTAAAATTAAATGTAAATCTGTTAAGTGCTCCTTGGATCACTGACTCCCAACACCCCACCCCCTCCCTCCATCTCCCTGCTCCAGCCTCTCTTTAAGTGGGAATGTTCTCTTTTAATGGGGTTTCTCACCTATGAATCACATTAACACATTGCATTTCTCTATAAAAACATTGGGCCATCAAGTACGGCAATGTGTCTTGTACTGTTTTTTTTTTTTTCTGTTTTCTGTGTTGGAAGAGGCCAACATTTTGCACAAGATAGTTGTAAACCTATATTTTTCCTAAAACCTATCTATTATATTTTTTAATTCAAATTTTTAAACTTAAAATCATGGCAAAAAAAAGCCTGATTAAATCAGTTCATCAGCCTTTAATGTAATTAATTTGATTATTTTGTTTATTGTCAGCCCTAATATCTATATATTGTAAAACACTGATTTATATTAAAACATGGCAAGTGGCACATTTAGATAGATAGATAGATAGATAGATAGATAGATAGATAGATAGATAGATAGATAGAACATTTGCAATTAACATTTTAATTATTTAGTTATTGGCTCATTTGATAATCTCAAATTCAAAATTGCTCAAATATTGTCTGATCAATCTGCCTGGTCAGTATTAAACAGATTATTTGTGGGAATTGAAAGTCTTGTCCCAGTGAGTTTTTGATATGTGTCCAGCTGTGTTTTACAAACAACGTCCCATTTTTTGTTTGTCTGTCCTTCTCTCTCTATCTGCCGGTAGATGCCGTCTGTTAGTGCATTAATTAGTTGTTTATGTAACGCTTCTGAGGTCATGATGAATCAGTCAAAGATGTGAAGTGAAAGATCACTGCGCTGATTCTGACAATCTGTTCCACGTTGGGCTCAGGATCACCCACTGACTGATTAGTCACCCCTCAAAGGTCTCAGTGCCAGGATTTTAATCCGTACAGCTCCGGCGCCTGAATAAATTATTCAAAATTTTCCTAATGGTTCCCATTTAGCACAAGCAGACCAGCCCGGCATGCCAATGATAGGAGGCCAGCGACTGCCCGTGTCAGGGTGGCCCCTCTCTCATTCTCTCTCTCTGCCAGTGGTAAAGGATTCCCCCCTCCTTGTTCAAAACGATCTGTGTCGTTTCATTAGGTCTAGCCTGAAGACAAGGCCCGCTTTGTTCCAGTGTCCATCTTCATTCAGTTGTCCTTCTCTGCATACCATAATTAAGTCAAGACCCAGGTTCACCACAGCAAGAGTTTGTGCAATGTAACAATTTATCACTTGTCAAGAAGACACTTAAAGTTCCAGCACTTAATAAGGTCTTCCTCTGGGCTTGAGTAATTAGAACTGAGCGGCTTGCATATTTACTAAATGTGGAGTGTCATTGCCACCATGGCCTATTGCCTGCATGAATTATTTCTCTATCTGTAATAAACAGCTGGGTAATTATTACTGCCATAATCAGATACATTTCTCTCTGTAATGTTTGAGCACGGCAAATCTTTAACTCTTTGGAAGCACAGAGGGAATTTATGGACTCCCATTGCTCAGGCTACTTTTTCCACTCTTGTGTCCCTTTCAAGGACATCTGTAAAACTCACTCCTTAACTGCAGGCCTTATAATTTTTTTTCTTTATAAACATTTCATAGTATTTAGGGCAAGTCTTTTATCAAAGCAAGACTCCAAAATACACAGGCCGTGGTATGCTTAATCACACAAATTACTGCATGCATTACAGAGAAGTATACTAATTCCCATTTCTTGAGCAAATTGATCTTAATGTTTACCAGCTTTAAATCATTTAAATTATGATAATTAATCATATTTTGTTTATTTCAAAATTTCTCTTAAACAGCTTTTGTTGGTCTTTATAATTTTCTAAAATAAAATTACAGCAAGCGGAAATTTGGGAATTTATAGATAATACTGAAATTCCATTATGACAAATGCCAAAAAAACACTCTGGTGATTATACTTAAAGGGGTCATATGATGCGATTTCTATTTTTCCTTTTCTTTAGTGTGTTATGTAGCTATTTGTGCATGTATAAGATCTGCAGAGTTACAAAGCTCAAAGACTCCCACAAAAGGGTTTATTCTATCTAAAAGAGAAGGCTGATCCAGACCGGGCTAAAACGCCTCATTCAAACACGGCCCCACATCTCTACATCACGATGTGGAAATATTTGCGTAATGCCGCCCAAATGTTCATGCAAAGAAAGAAGGCGTGGTTTCAGGAACCACAGTAGTGTTGATGCAGCCATATCAGGGAGACGCTGTGTGTTTCTGTGCGAAAGCAAAAGCACTTTATTTGGCCTTCCGGAAGTAGATGCAATGAGGAATCATTGGTTAAGATTTATTTACAACAGAACAGCACAACC
>NW_015555763.1:376075-379320 GCF_001515605.1 Sinocyclocheilus anshuiensis
AAAAAAATGGGTCAATTCCGACTTTGCTATGACAATCTGGCGTTTAGTCTGAATCTGCTACTGTAAGTGTGTTTTCTTAATAGTTTTAAGTATTTGCTATTGACTGTTCAAATGTGGAGTTTTGCGCCGTGTAGAGTATCCGTCGTGTGTGTGAGGGGAACAGGTTCACATCACAGTGGAGTCAGCTTTCTTAATCGCGGCTTGTGTACTGCAAATACATACGAGCATCATCACTGTCTGTCACACGACTTTGTTCTGTCTTTACATTTATGTTGAAAGCTGAAGCTCGCGATTATGGAAAGGGGTGTTACATTTCCGACGCGTGCTTGTGGTGTTCGGCCAATCACAATGCACTGGGTCAGCTGGCCAATCAGAGCAGACTGTGCTTGTCGGAAGGAGGGGCTTTGTAGAAAACGGCGCGTTTGACAGAGGCAGGGCATAGAGGAACTACAATAATGTACAGTATTTGAAAACTGATTTTTTTTTCTCCCTTCAGTGTTATTTTAAAATCACTATTGTATATTATCACTATTGAGATACTACTGTAGTTTTTATAAATATTTTTATTCTTTTTTTCCGTATTTTCTGTTCTGTTATTTTAATTTTAATTCATGTTTTTGTAATTCTTTTATAATTTGTCAGTTTTATTCGTTTTGTTTTGTTTGTTTTTCTAATATTTCTATATAGTTTATATTTTAAAGTTTTTATAATAGTATTTTTTATTTTATTTTATTTTATCAAGTTAAACTAAATAAAAGTGAGAAATGTTGCCTTGGCAACTAGCTGCAATTAAATAGTTGAGTAAAAAACTTTATTTCACTTAACGGTTATTTCATTTCAAGTAAAATAAATGCTTTTTATGTTTTTTTTAGTTGTAATAAGTAATAATAACCCTGTGTTGTTCATATATCAAACAAATTATTAAAAAAAGAATATATATAAACACACAATGCTGTCATATTTATATACATATTTAATGTATTGTTGATAATGAATATCTTTCTACATATTATTACTATTATTAATAAATATGTGCGTATGCACGTTGCAAAAAAGACATTAAGCTAACTAATAGGCTAGACTGAAGTCTGCAATAAACGGCTTGTATTTTTGACTGAATACTTCATGCCTAGCTGTTGATAGGTAAGGGTGATCAGCACCTGGTGGATTCTACAGTAAGTGGATGCAATTCAGTGGGCGCAGGGTGCTTATAGCTGTGTGTTGTATAAGGACACACAAAGGTCATCTGTGTTAGCTGCTCCCATGTCTCCCTACTGGCCCATCAACACTAATGAGGTTTATGTGTTACCCCAGCCTTCTCTTAGACACAGATCGAGATCCCCTTCCACGGTTACAAATCTATTTGGCTTTTGTCCACTACAGTGCAATTAATAATAAGCGGGAGATATAGGTTAGCAAAGGTCACACAGACAGCGTGATGCCACACGAAAGAAGCCGAGGCTGGTCAGACAGCGTTGCAAACATTGCAACCTCAGACCACAGAAAACACACTCACAGCCCAGACTACTCTGCATATTTGATTTATTTTGCGATTTACTTTGACGAAGAGGAAATGGTAGAGAAAAGTGCATCATATGAAAAGTGAGGGGATTTTTAAAGGTCAGTATACAGAGCAAAATAACTATGTAACAGGGAGTATTTTGTGTATTTTATGTTCATTATTTTTTTTTATGCTTAATCTGGCACAGGCATAAATGTAGTGGTAGAAAATATAAACATAAATGAACATGCACACACATGCTCAACAATGCTCCTTATGTATTATCATTTTCATAGAACAGAAATACAATTTTGCAAAAGTCTGTCATGCGACAGTATGAAATAATAACAAGAATTCAGATTGTCGTACCATCATTTTGTCAGCCAAGCTGTTCTTTTGAACAGCCCACAAAAGTGTTGAACATCGTCTGATGTCATGGGACTAAGACAAGAGTTTACAGAAGTGTAAGTTGGAAAAACTGTGGGTTTATGTGTACTGTTCTCTGCTTCGCAGGAGAGACCTGGAGGAATTTGCAGAGCTCCAGAGGAGAGAGAGAGAACGGATCATTCTGGAAAAAGAGGAAAAAGAGAAAAACATCCAGGCTGAGAGACTCCACTTCCTCCTGAGCACTAAACAGGTCAGTGGCGAATCAATGAGATGGATATGTGCGTATATCCAGCATACATATATGTGCATTTATTTGAGGTCACAGAATGAAAAGGAACTGTGTCGGTATGGAGTATGAAGACGTTTATTCTTACAGCAGGGCTCCTAACCGCTGCAATCATCTGCTGATATATATATTCTTTTCAGAAATCCCTCTGACTATAATGTGTCTTGATAATTATGATGAAGTGCTCTGGCTGTTGTTGATTCAGCATCAGTGCGGGGTGAGCAGATATTTTATTTTGTGGCCTCTCCTTCATGCTTTTATGGTCATCACAGCCTCCTGTGGCCACACCGCTCATGCCCATGTTCCTGCTCTGGTCACTGGAAGCTTAGTGCCAGCCACACCACGAACAGGGCAAGAGGACATTACTGCCAGCTGCCAGCAGTCTGAGGAAGGAAACCAAAAAAGAATACACATCAGCTAATGGACAACAGATGCGAGGGACCACATTCTAGTTAAAAGATGCTTTAGAGGGAGATAAGGAGAAAAAGAGGGGCGTGTGGGAAGGGGATACTGGGATTGACTAGTTTACCAGTCTCCAGATTAATTTTCTTCCCTTTTTTGTCCCATTGAAATTATTTAGATTTTTTTTTTTTATAAAATTAAATTTATTTGTTATTTTTATAAAAATAAAAGTATTATATAAAATTATTTAGAAAAAAATCTGATTATTAGAAGTATTTATATACTGACAAAAATATTTTGTAAATATAATTCATATAGCACCAGGGTATTCAACAAAGGAAAAGGCCAGTGGACTGCAAGAAAAAAACATTTAGAATAAAAAAAAAAAAAAAAATACATATCTGTTTGAAATAAACTAATGATCGGATAAAGATTTTATAATTTAATACGTGTTAAAATAATGTTTTAAATGATTATGATTAGTAATGAATGGTTAAATAAAAATAATATAATTTTGGGGTTGGTAATATTTGTTTTAAAGTTTTTGAAGTCTCTTATGCTCACCAAGGCTTTAATTTAAACAAAACAGTAATATTGTGAAACATTTATTAGTATCATCAATGTTATTATATTATATTATATTATATTATATTATATTATATTCTATTA
>NW_015555763.1:379378-387810 GCF_001515605.1 Sinocyclocheilus anshuiensis
CATTTATTAGTATCATCAATGTTATTATATTATATTATATTATATTATATTATATTATATTATATGTGAATTTCTGCATATGTACAGGTTGAAAATATATTGCATATGACCATGCACATTATTCATGACTGACATCACATTCAAAAGAGGACAATCATTTAAACCACAAAACTCCAACTCAGACTTAAGTGCTTGTCAGTGCAGGAAAGGTTTAATTAACACTCTTCCGAGTTTTCTCACTCTCTACCTCCCCCTCCCTGCTTTTCTCACTCTCTGTGTCTCTACGCTGGGCAACTTATGTTCCCACAGTCTGACCTTGTCTCCGTGAAATGGATGGGTCTCCCATGGTTCATCGTTAACCAGAGAAAATTCCACTGGACAAAAGTGGCTGCGCTGACATAGATGTAGTTCCTCGGTACGAGGGTCAACATCATTGCTCTTTTCCTGTAAGTCCGAGGCAAGTTGGGAGTTTGTGGTGTACCTCCCACCATGTGACACCCAAAGCTACAGCCTTACTGAAGTGTATTACCTGTTAAAGTTATTATCATACATAGTAATAAAGCTTGAAAAAGCTCCCATTGCTAATTAAGCACATATGAGAAATCATCTGATTACAGACTTATTATTCTAGCTGTTATTCCTCAGGCCAAACCAAGAACCACCGAAGTGCTACAGTAAGATCAGACAGCTCATAGTTAGCTAGCAGACATTTACGCCAGCAGACATGACACATGCCAGAGTGATGGATGTGTGTCCATTCAGGGGAGGTGATAAGTATAATTGTTTTGCTGTGGTTGACCGAATAAAGTGGGTTCCTTTTCCTGAGAGCTAAATGTGTATTGCTGTAGGCTTTGCATGGATACCTATGATGAGAGGTACAATGGAAGCTGTTACCAGTCCATTGCTAGCAAATTAGTTATTAAAGAGGGCATGGGGATGTGTTTGGAGGTCTTTGGAGGAAACAGACTTTCTCTTCATTATGCCAACAGAAGCATAACATTGTTTTGTTCACCTTGCTCATCCAAACTGGTGGATTGTTATGTTTGTTTGCTTATCTTAGTGTCCAGGTGTTTTCAATTCACCGTTCAGAGCAGAACCTGATGAGATGGAGCTGAGACTGAGAAAAGTGAAGCTGCTTCTAGTGCGATCGGCTCCTAAAGAGAGGAAGACCCCTAATATAGCCCCTGATCTCACTAACCTGATGCCAAACAGGGAGCGTCTACCACCCATTCATAAAAAGCCACAGGTGAGACATTGCCCAAGATTTCCTTAAAGGAAAAAAATAGTCATTATTTACTCATCCTCATGTTGTTTAAAAAATGTATAACGCTCTTTCTTTAGTGGATCACAAGAGTACTTTCAAGCTTCAGAAGTAATGAAAAATCATCAAAAAAGCAGTACATATGACTTGTGTACTTTATTCCAAGACATCTAAATTCATACAATAAAAACGGACTAAAATTGTTATTCACTGAAACTCTTGACTTCCGTCCTAGCTGTCCTTGCTGTGAGTAGCGATGTCTTATTCATGAACAAATGGTTTTTATGAGTCAGATCTCTTCAGTGTTATAAGTTGATCAAGTTGACAAAATTGTTCGGAAAGATTTGTTCATGAATCAGACTTAACTGATTCTTCAAGCTCAATTTTCATGACTTCATAAGACTTGGAATATAGTGCACAAGTTTTATGGACCACTTTTATGGACCACTTTCATGGCACTTTTTTGTCTTGTTTGAAGCTTGATAACTCCAGTGCCCTATTATCTTAAGGACATTCTACAAAAACCTTCTTAGTCATATGGGTTTAGATCAACATGGGTCAGTAAATAATTACATTTTATTTTTATTTTGGGTGAACTATCGCCCCTATTGTTCAGGCAAAGATAAATTATTTATTAAAGTTGGTTTAATGTAATGTTGGTATAGGAACATTTATTTGTCTTTTAGCAAAGTCACACTAAAATCTTCATTTATATTCATAACAAATGTATCACCACTCGTTACTGGGATATTTTATCAACTCAAAGCGTTTGTTGATGTCCCTCTAGACTCTACCAATGAAATGGCCTCAAAAAGATGACAGAGTGGGGTGACAATTAACAAAAGAGATCTTGAGATAACTATGATTAAAGCCAGGGTTTAATGCCACAGTGAGATCATTTTGAAAAACTTGCCGTAAAAATAGAAAAATATCATTAAGCGTGCCTCCCTTCTCGCCTGGATACCACCAAAGCATTTAGACAGCCAGATAACCGGTGATAAGCACGCCTGTCAACCCAAGCCCCTTTATTCCATGGATCTCATTAAGGGATTCTCACCAAGGGAATACCGCAACATGTAAAGGTGCCCCTATAAAGAATATCTTTAAGTACTTCCAAATCTAGCATGTCATCTTGTCCAGCTGTGAGGGAGATTTGATGATACGTATTTGCCATTTGTGTTATTTACAGTCCATGACTTTTATGGTAACTGGTTCTTATTATTGGTTTCTATTAATGTAAAACATAAGTGAGCAGAAATGAAGCGTGAGTCATTTCTTTTTATTAGTGCCCAAGTTCTTCTCCCTGGGCTGGATTTTCACTCCAGCTGGGCCCAGTTAGTGGGAATTCATTTAAAGAAAACTGACACATCTTTCACACAATATGCAGTAGATGAAGATGCATTATTTATCTACATTTTGCCCTTACAAAGACCCCAGAATAAGCAGCCACCCTCCACCCTCAAACCCGATCTCTCTCTCCTCCCCTTCCCTCATGTCATCTCTCTCTCTCTCCCAATTATTTGTGGTCTGAGGTGGAGCCCCCTCCTTAGGCATCTCTCCCTGTGTGATAAGCATCTGCGAGTGATAGATTGATTATGTGTATTGTTAGGGGAAGTAAGGGGATTGGTCAGTGCCAGCCAGGTGCTGATCTGGTCTTGATAGTATCAAGGGCAGAGAATGTTGCGCCAGCATGAATTAAAAGCAGCAATGTCTGAAGGTCACATTTAAACTAAGAGCAACCAAAACAATAAGTTATGCATGTGGAGCCATGCCACAAGTGTGTTTGTGCCATTTCAAAACAACATATCTCAGGAAAACTTTCGATTTGGGCAACTAAACACATCTGAAAGCTTGTGTGTCAACATGTCAGGTAAGTATGTTCAAAATAACAGGCTTGTGGTACAATACCATGGTACCTGAACCTGTCCAAAATGAATGGCATAACATGGTAACGCCATTTATTTTGGACAGGTACCATGGTATTATTTAATTACCATATTCATATACCATGGTATTTCCATTTTAATCCATGGTAAAATGTAAAGGTGGTACTTTTTATCTATCTATATTAGTGGAAAACGTGGTTTGGTGACGCGGTTAAGAAGCCAAGTCAGACTTAGAGAGCACGGGCAAGCCCAAACTTAAGATCATAATTAAAATGTAATGTGATGTTAAGTGATTGAGAACATCAATGAGTTATTTAAAATCTATTGTTATAGTGGAATAATATGCATTATGTTAAAATGGCTAGAAAAAAATGTCCCTTAAAAAATATTCTATATTAGCATGTTGATTTGATAGTGAATTTTAGTGCATTTACTTGAAGTCTCTTCCACCTCTGCCTCTTCAGGGCCTTCACTATATGGTCAAGGTATCATTATCAGCACTGGTCAGGTGTGTTAATGTCTTAGATGAAAAGACTGGAGCTTTCGTGGGTCCAGCTGGCCGTCCACAGGGGCCTCATCAATAACGAGGCGGGCGGGTCTGGGCAATAAAACATTTACCTTATCCCCCGTACCTGTCAGGGGCCCTTTCGCCCAGCTCTGGAGGTGCAGCAGCAGCGGCAGCGGCCCCTGGAGTCAAGCCTGCGCGTGACTACATCCATCACTGCCCTGGAGGAGGCCAGAGAGGAGCTCAAACGGCAGGAGTGGAGGACTCGCATCATCGACCAGACGTAAGTTACACACACACACAAGCGCTCACATGTACACATCCCTGCACTAGAGATTGTGTGAAATGCACATATGTATTGCTTAGGAGCTGAATACAATCAATGGAACATATTCTTTAGCAGTAATTAATAATGAAGTGTAAATTCACTGCACAAGATCTCAATATGAATCAAAACGTATTTGGACACTTATGTAATGACATTCATACACTATTAAGGGGACTTAAAGGGAAAAATTAAAATTCAGTCAATTTACTCAGCTTCATGTCATTTCAATCCTGTATGTCTGTCTTCTACAGAACACAAGAGTATTTTTTGAAAGGGTTTTTTTTTTGCCTTGTTTGTTTTTACGATTAAAGTCAGTGATGTCCTAAACAGTACTGACTTTCATTATATGGAGAAAAACTGTTGAACCATTCTTCAAAATATCATGTATTTGTATGTACATGTATTGATATTGATATCAAAATATCAATATAATTTGTGCTCCACAGAAAAAAGAAAGTCATACAGGTTTGGAACATCATGAAGGTGAGTAAATAATGACAGAATTATTATTTTTTTTTTTTTGGTGAAGCATGCCTTTAAGATGGCTTTAATTAAAAAATGTATGAATGGCACTGCATATATGTCCAAATACATTCTGGACCCACTATATATCTTATCTTATCATGTACAATGCATTATCAAGTAGGGTTAGGGTTCATTTTAATTGTTTGATGAAATTAACTGTCCAAATACACTTTGAGGACACTACAGAATTTAATATGAATGTAGAATTATGTTTCCAAGTAAAATTGTGTAAATTGTTGAGTGCTTGGTCTCTATATGTGACATTGTCTAGATGCACATTAATCAAATAACAAGAGAAGCCCCACACTTTATTCAAAGTTCAGAGCAGATGGTAAAATCTCAAAAGGGGTTAGTTGCTAAATGCATTAACAAACAACAGCAACTCTGGCCAAAAATGCAACTTTTTTGACTATTAATAGCCCTACACTATTTCATCATTGCTGAGACATTATTTGCTGTCTTCTCTGCTATATGATTATTGCAGTGGATTATCATAGCATTTTATCACAACGCTACTTGAACAGTGACATCTCTGTTTTAAAGTCACCATGAAATCAAAATCAAAAATTCTTATTTTTTAATAGAATACTGTAGTGTTTATTATAAATAATTTATCCGTGCACTTCATAATTTTTTTTTAATTCATGTGCCCCCGTAATCTTAAATCAAAAATGTTAACCTCCCCTCCCCCTCAAAACGACAACTCGACTCTTCCGGTCACGAGCTATGGCGCAAGGGCGGAGCTAGTGACGTGAGGGGTAAACGCTGGGATAAACGACACGGGGAAAAGCTGAAGCTAGCTGATGCTTCACTTTATAGCACTGACACCAGTCATGAGGGAGTACGTTACCCCTAAACATCGAAAAGATATTAGGATATTACGACAACATTACTCGTAGGACATCGCAAACTAATTTTTTTCATGAATATGACTTAACCTGATGGAGGATGCGCTCAATCATTCAGGCAGTCTCTCTCTCTCTCTCCGCGCTGTTTAGGCATGTTTTGTGCCGTTGATCGTCGTCGTCATCCTTAATAAATAAAACATTTCTTCATGCTTGGGTGTCGGCTGTGAATCCAGTGGAGAGAAATCCCCCACCACTAACTGCAAACTGGCATTCAGATCTGCCTCCATTTTGTTTGCAATGCCCCAACTTCCAATGATCCAATCAAATCCTGAAGGACGAAATCAAGTCCAGCCCTCTCATTTCAGATGCCGTTTCACTCAGATATATGTCACAGTAGAGAAGAAAAAACAATCGCAACTTCCGTTTCATGCCGACTTTAAAACCCTTCCATTTTATTTTAATTACAAGCTCAATGTGCAATGTTTTTTAATCATGTTTATTTTTTTTCTTCTTGCTCCAACTTTAAAAAGTAAATTAGCTAACCCCATTAACACAGAATACCCCAAACAGGCAGTAATAGGTGAGGTGGTTACTGTGTAAATCGTATTATACATGTGGTGTCTGCAGGGCATGGCGAAGCATGATTAGAGTCTTTTTGATCCAGGATCCCACTATCGTTTCCTGCTAATTTCCTCCGGAATGTTTCAAAGAGCTACCGAAATGTTGCTACTCTCTTTTTTTTCCACCACCAGCTTAATTTCAGTCCTAGTGATGTCTCCTCAGCCTCCGATGCAGATAATGCTGGGATGGATTACCATTATTTAGAAAAACAAACAGCTCCATAGTTGGCTTATAGTTTGACAGGGAATTAAGTACTTGCACGGCGAAGTTTTTATTGATTTTAAAAATATTCCTTTTTTTTAGTAACATTGAGAACTACACTGTAAAATATTTTGCCAGGTAAACTAGTAATATGTTTCATATGGTAAATACACTAAATAAAAAGTCAGAAATATTAGTTAATATTAGTGAATCAACCAGACTAAATTAGGTCGCACAAACAATGAAAATTAATGATTTTTTAAAAATAAATTAGTAAATAAAAGAAAGTTTAATAATATCTAAGGAATGATTTATATAAGCTAATATAATTTTCTTTTATTTATTATTATTATTATTATTATCAGTCTTTAATTCTGTTCTGTTTAATACCAGTGTTACCCAGCAGGTTGGCTTACAAATGTGCAAGGGGAAGATATTATATGTACGTCTCTACATATTTCTCTTTTTCTCTCTCTGCCTCTACTCTGTTCTTTCTCTCTACTTCCTCTTACACTCCCCCTTTTCCTGTTTTGGTGGCCTCCTAGGATGTTGTCACTGGGCATTGGTCTGCACTGCCAAAAGATCCCCTGCGAGAAGTCAAACTTTCCTTAATGGCTTTCAATGAATAAAAACTACCCTATTAAAATGCAATTCAGTGGCAATGAAAGCAGTAAGTGAAACAGCCGGCAAGCAGCAGAAGCGTTGTGTATTCTGGGACATTGGGGCCACATTAATTTTTGCTCTGTGATGTCCGTCCCATGTGCACATTAGCATGGGTTGCACTGTAATCTGTCTTGTAGGGAGGCTGGTGTCTCTAGTGGATAAGGATGTCTGTGGGAGATTGGGCCATTATTTAAAGGGCCAGTGCGGTGCTTGATGTCACCCCCTTTTTCTGCCTTTACCAAGCATTATTGCTTATGTGGTACTTAGGTGACAAGAGAGCCTCTCTAATAAATAATGATCTTGTTCAGGATGGTTCTTTAAGGAAATGACTAAAGAGAGTGTCATACAAACTCCAATTTTGCCAGAAAGTTTCACTTCAGTTGGCACAGCCGCTATTATTATCTTTTCATAAACAGATGTTTCAGAAAGCATCAATGCAAAAATATGAGACAAAGTCTTTGATCTAACGATCCCATCTGTTTTATTTACTCTGCCAGTTTTGCACTGTATTTGTGCAACTTTTCCAGGTGGAGCGATTATGGTTACATTTTCCATATTTGTCTGTTTTGATTTCATTAAAGAAGACAGGACTTCACCTGTACTTCTGGTTTCATCATCATAAAAGGGAACAGACACAAGCATTGGGGATAAAAAAACCTTTCTTTGCAGATTGTGTTCACAGAAAGTGCCAAGGTTGTTGGTTGTTTGTTTGTTTTGTGACAAGCCAAGCCAATGCCCAGCGGACGTTTACCCAGCCTCGTGCAGACACCTCTTGTACCACACTGGATAAATCTTCCTCCAGGCAAAGTGTCTTGGGTACAATTTACAAAATCAACCTCGCTGTAATTAACATCTGGCATTTTTCCTAAGTAACCCCTATTTGCACTGAACGTGTACCCAGCAAACACGCAGCATGTGCAAAAACAACCACAAGACATTAGAACGATTAAGAAGAGATTTGTGTTTGGAAATGATCTGGACTAAAATGAAAAGTGCCTGTGAGGATAAGTAACATGTGCTATGTGAAAATAGCAGAGCATTAGCTTTTAGCAGGCACGCTAGCCAAGACCAGAGGCCACTAATTGGGCCGACACTGAGATTATGCTCTTTTCCACACATTAAGGCTAATACAACTAATGTTGGAAATGCCAGTTTTGCTATTTAATTTTGCGCATTAAATTTATCAAAATTTCTAATGTTACAAAAGATTTCTAATTTCAATAAATGCTGTTCTTCTGAACTTTTTATTCAAAGAATCCTGAAATCACCGTTTCCACATAAATATTAAACATCACAACCATTTTCAACTGTGATGATAAGAAGAAATGTTTCTTGAGCAGCAAATCAGCATATTAGAATGATTTCTGAAAGACCATGATATGACACTGAAGACTGGATTAATGGCTGCTAAAAATTCAGCTTTGCTATAACAGGAATAAATTACATTTTAAAATATATTGAAATAGAAAACAGTTATTTTCAATATTTTCAGTATTTCACAATATTACTGATTTTACTGTATTTATGCTCAAATAAATGCGGCCTTTGTGAGAATAAGAGACTTTCCCCCCCCCCCCAAAAAATCTTGTTTCCT
>NW_015555763.1:387843-407147 GCF_001515605.1 Sinocyclocheilus anshuiensis
ATCTTGATTCCTATTTCTGTTTTTCTTTTCACACAGTTTTCTTCCATTTTCAAATACAAGACGAAATAAGCAGTACGAGGGCCTGATGCACACTTCCACCCCCTTTGAGCAGATGGCATATGGGACCAAGCACTTCCGAGAGGAGCACAAGGAGTACCTCAAGGGGAAAAAGGTACACGTTTCGCTAGCATGCACATGTAGAACTGCCAAAACGCATTTTGTGTGCTGGCATGATTCGGGAAGAGGGATATGGGGTCTGTTATGGTAATGGGAGGGGGACTGGTGTTCATTCTGAAACCACGCACCCCCACCAAAACAACCTCCATGTTGAGCGTCGCAAATTTGTCAAATTTGACAGCAATTTAATAAATACCCACAAGTAAATGAGGAGAAAAGGCTTTCTCCCCCGCTCAAAGTCCTCACATTAGGTAATTGACTGTGTCTCTGCTGAAGGCCGTTCATGGATGAGAGTTTTTTATTGGCTCTTACCAGCAGGCACTACCCTCTGCATCCAGCGCAATTGCCCGGAAATACCTCCTCCGGAATGGAATAAATAAGAGAGCCCCTACTGCTGACACCGCTCACGTATGCTTGGCTGATACTAGATGTGGCAGCTCGGTTCCGCTCTGCATTTTAATTGTTATCTATATGGCATAAAAAAAAAATTTTCAGAGGGAACAGAATTTATCAGGTCACTCCCGGAATACATCAGACACTCCAAGTTTCCTGGTCTAGTTTCACCATATCTATGCCATTCCGTAAAACGTCACAAGTTAAAAGACATGGTGCGTGCTTCTCTATGATTCTTTTGGAAAGTAGCCCAATATGTCTTGATTTATACTGTAAAAGTCTGAGGCTGGTGCTCACACCATCTGACAGTAATGAAGACTCAGCATAACGAGCGTGCCTATGATCAACATAATTGATGTGGCAGAGGACACCATATTAAGGATTATCACTGATCCGTAGCTAAACAGGAGGCAAACCCTCAGCCTCAGGGGTGATTCCCTACCCAGAAGAGCTTTACCTTTGGGGTCAATACGATTTTTATATATATATATATACTGTATATAAATTGATCAAAAGCTAAAAGAAAGACATTTATAATGTTACAAAGGACTTCTATTTTAAATGAATGCTGATCTTTTGATGCTGTTCTTTCTATTCATCAAAGAATCCTGGGAAGAAGAAAAATAAAGTGGTTTCCAGGTTTCATGGTTTCCAGAATAATATTAAACAGCAGAACCGTTTTCAACATTGATAATAATAATACATGTTTCTTGAGCACCAAATCAGCATATTAGAATGATTTATTTGCATATTAAAATTATTTCTTGTGACACTGAATACTGGAGTAAATACTGTCTGGTGAAAATTCAGGAATACAGTATATTACATTTCAAAATATATTAAAATAGAACACAGTCATTTTAAATAAATGCAATAATATAAATAATGTCACAATATTCAAATAATCAAATAAATGCACCTCGGGGCATAGAGGACCTACAATAATGTACAGTATTTGAAAAATAATGTGTTTTTTGAACATTAAAGCATGTCAACATATTCTGTTACACCAAATACCCAAAATAATGATCTTTAAAAAAGCATCATATGACCCCTTTAAAATCTATTTTTTCATGTATTTACTGAGATATAAACTCACAATAACAAACATTAAAGTCCCTATTACTTTTTTTATTTTTCACTTGAGGCTTCATATGAACAGGCATGGAGCAGTAACCAACTAAAATTTTGATCATGGCATTCTTGCGTTTGATCTGTTAGCACATGCCAGGCTCATTAACCATTAGCAAAGCTGCTTCAGTGTCTGTAATTAATGCCACTAGCTCATGCAACATACGCACAGCATTTCTGCTTTGAATGGATTATTCTTTCCCCCTCAACACTATTTGGATGAGTTATCTGGAAGAACTCACTCATTCTCTCCCACCTCATCAAGAAACCCATCCATTCCTCTATCACTGGGGGGTGCAGGGTACGTTTTGCTTGTCTAATTATTTTGTTTGCTTATATATTTATTTACATCCTTCTCTGAAGAGTGTGACTGCAGAGCTGTTTTTGATTAATCAAAATGCATTAGACTTCTAAGAGAGTAATGTACTCCAAAAGATGCCCTCCATTTAACCCAGGTCACACAGAGACCCAGACGCCAGAGGCACTGACGTTCCCGTGAGAATTACACACGTTAAGATGATGGCACTCTCGATGGGTTTGATTCGGATATTACATTTATGCAAACTGCAATTGGAATATGTATCTCTGTCTTATATAACAAAATACTGCAAGCTGTTGAGTACCTTATGTTTTCATTATGAAGCTTTTTTTATTACGTATATAACTTTTTTTTTTTTTTTACATTTTATTGTAGATCCATCTGAGGTAAATATATCCGTAAAGAATAATAAAAGCTAGTAATATAATAATAATAATAATAATAATAATGTTAAAAATATATATAAAACAAAATATAACAAAAATTTTAAACACAGTATTACACTGTTAATTTTCATATATTTTCCTATGAAAAGAACATTTTTCACATCTCTAATTTCTCACAGGAAAAGCTTTGTCCCTTGATGACAATCCCGAGCTTTGAAATATAAATTGATTCTAAAGAGGAAATTAGATGGCACTTATTACACTGTCTAACTAGTAACCCAGTGTCATTTGTCTGTGGCTTGATAAATGTTCCACGTTTGCCTACCTTTGACGGTTACCAATGAGAAATACGTTGCACACAAACCTTTTTTCCTAAGCCTCACTTTTTTCCTTTGTATTGACTCACATGAAGATAATGATGGATATGGTAATTTCCAAGTGCATCTCTGATTTAATTATACCCATTCTCTTTTTCCTTTCTTCTCCATTCATTTGTTCATCCTACCCCTCATAGGACCCACACCTTGAGATGTGTTATTTCCCAGATTAACATGTCTTAACCTGAAAGCAGTGCTTGGTGATTTATCTCAATTGTGGAGATAAAAGGAAGTGATGCAGGAAGGATTACAGAGGCTTCAGACATGCTCAGATACATAACTAATGAACTTTGCCTCTGATATTTGAATCTAGGTCCTTTTTTAGAGCTCTTTTGAGGTCCTTTTTTTTGGAACACCGAAGTCCATTAGAAACAAAAGTTTTCCTGAACAAAGTGAACTTAACTGTTATGGATATGAAAGGTAAATCTAAACGTCATGTCTGCAATGTATGTCCTTTTGGCATTTTTCCTCCTCCATTTGTTTCTTCAACTTACAGGCACTTCAAAACAGATTTTTTTTTTTGTTATATAAAGCTATATAAATATTTAATCTTAAATTATGAACATATATCCCAAAAATTATATATATTTTAAGACAATCTAAAAAGAGTTAAATAAACTTTTAACATTTAATTAAGTTTTTATTATGAGAAGCCCCTCTTTTTTTCCTTTGCATTGATTGATATATAGCAATTTTAAAAAATGACTGTCCCTCAGTTGTCATTTCCAACAATAGTCTGTTATTATACCAATTAGTTATTATATTTGTTATTTTTAAATATTAGTTCTTATCAAAAGTTAAGTGCACTTTACAATGGTGTCAGTAAAGAGCATTCTTTAGATTAAATATAAGACAAAGAAAATTCAAGGTAGCCTACTGTTAATATCACTTGTGAGCAGAATATTTTTATTTTGCGGCATTTCAGATTTTTACAAAAATTATGAAAATACTATTTAATTGTATTTAGGATACATACATTTCTAGCTATTTAAGGGAGTGAGCTACTTTATTCTAAAAAATGCTTTAAAATGTAATTTCCACCAAAATTGAATAGTGATTTGAGTTGGAAATGACATTTATTCATGATGGTTCAGGGTAAAAAAAATGATTTGCTATTTTCTGTGGTGCATGTACAATATATACACTGTTGGACATTGTTAGTAAACCAATTAAATATACTAGTCAGTATCAAAAGTGTTTTAAGAGAGTTTAATTTCTAAATGTCCACAAGGTTCTCGTAGTTGAAGAAACACCCTTAAATGGAATCAGTGAAAGGCGTCATTACAGTGATTCGAGCTGTTTCAGATATGAAGTGACGGTCCACAGCAGTGTGTTGTCAGCCCAGTTGTGGATCAGAAGTGATGCAGACAGACAGAGAGGCATGGGGTCCGCACTTTTCCCTCTCCGCTGTAATTAGTGCATTAGTTAATAGCCCCTTGACAAGGATGACCCTTCATCAGGCTGTACGCCGGCCACTGACTACCCAGCCCTGCGATCTGATTTTTGCATCATCACCACCGATTCTAACAAATTGAACCACCAGGGCTAATTAAGGTGGCTAATAAAGTGCAGGCAGTGGCATTGCCTCAGTGCAAAAGCCTCTCCATCGTCTTGCATTAGACTTTCATCAATCATGTTTTCAAACTGATAAATCGTAGCGCCAGAATACCAGCACACAACCTGGGCCTACATTTATTTTCTCTCTCTTCTATTTTAATGTTGCTTCAGTAATTGCTTTTCCAAACCCCCTTTGCTAGACCTCCATCTCCATTGTCCCCCCCACCGAATATCGCCTCTAAGCACAACCGGAGCAGAATTTTTTTTTTTTAATTATTGTTGTAGGCAACTGGAATATTTAGCCTAAAATGATGCTTTGTTAGTGGCTGCTCTTGTTAATCACTGGCGGAATAATTCATCACTATGATATGCGTGATATATGAGGTGTGTTTAAATGCGAATGATATTCATAATGAGCAATAAATAAGTGATATAAAAGTAGGACAACCTGCTTTGACTCCAGGATAGGAAATGGCATGTGAGTGTTTCTATTACGCACACACCCATATGCTCATATTCCAGACCGGACTACATTAGTGACCAAGAGCCTCTGGGTGATTCACTATATCCATTTTATAGGGATATAAAATCCCTCGGCCCCTTCATTTGCCACGTAATAAACACTATTGTGAAATATAAAGACACATTATGATATATAAAATCATATTGTGAGATATATCTATTCATATTTTGAGACCTATGTTTATTGTGATTTTTTTTTTAGTGTATAAAGAAATGTGCATTGTAATGATTTCGTATTTTGTAATAATGATTTTTATTTTTGTAATATTTTCTCGGTTTATTTTATTTTGCATCCGGACAAAACAATCTAAAAGAATACACCTCTGTCTCTCAGTTTTTGTAACTTTTACACTCCAGCAGCAAATATCGGCACCTTCGTTCAAGCACATTCATACTTTAGCTTTAGAAGCACAATGCATATAAATATTGTAGGGCAGAGTGAGAAAAGCTCTAATAAAATGACTCCACAGTGCCTGTACTTTTCTGACCCCCAGCTCTTTTACACCGGTTCCTCCATCTGCACTTTCTTCTATGCGTGTTATACAAATATGAACTGGTTACCACTGCCATTCTGACAATGAAAACAGACCCTTCTGAATTTCATCTGTGCTGTGGCTCATGCAGCTACTTGAAAGCTATTGAAGTTTTTGCATAGCATGAATTGAAATGATTTTTCTCTTCACAGCATGATTGAATTAATGAAATCAGAATTACTGTACGTTAGCTTCCAAGGACAGGGATTTGTGAAAACTGCGTCATTCTGGTATTGCCAGTTAATCTTGCTGAAATTGCCTGTGTGTGTTTGTGTGTGTAACTGATTGAGAGTCATATTAGGGTCATGTCACCTGAATAACTTGAATTATATCAATTTCATGATTTTCAGTGACTAAATTGTCAAATATACAGCATTCTGAAGAGTGCGAGAAAGCAAATTAGGGATTTAGATCATGCATTCTGTTGAGAAAGCACAGTGATTATCCACAAAATAAAATGTAAGGTTGTTTACTGATAAAATGTTTGCATACCTTCAAATAATTAGATACTCCTTACATCCCCTCTGAAAGATTTTGAAGTGAAACTCAAAATATATTTGAAAGAAATCAATACTTTTATTTAATATTATTTTGTAATGTATATTTTAAAAAATGCTGTTCACCAAAATATTATTATGCATTTTAGAATCATTTCTGAAAGGCCCCTGACATGTCTCTCACTTTTTTCTTACATATGTATCAATTAACTTTACACCTTCTTCTATTGTCAGCATTTCCTTTTTTATCATCATTCATATAAATAGTAAATAATTATAATGCATTGTGATTGATTTGAAATGGCCTTTGCCTTAAACGTTAAGAAAATTAATTTAATCTTTCAGCAGCAAAGATAATTTAACAATGTTAATCATGGATAACTTGTTACCAAACCCAAACTTTTGAACGACAAACACATTTAGTTACAGTAAGACTATAATGACACAAAAAGTTCAGTTTCAAATAAATGCTATACTTTTGACATTTCTATTCATCAAAAAATCTTAGGAAAAATATATATCACAGATCTAACATTGATGAGGATGATAATAAGCAATGTTACTTGGGCAGCAAATCAGCATATTAGAATGATTTCGAAAAGGTCACGTGACACTGAAGACTGCAGTAATGATGACTACTGAAAATTCAGCTTGGCCATCACAGGAATAAATTACATTATAAAATATTTTCAAATAAAAAACAATTATTTTATATCATAATGATATTTCACAATATTCACAATTTATTCCACCGCCATTTTAAAAATGTATTGCAGTTAATGTTGTCTTTTTTTCTTTCTTTCTTCTGGTTTTTCATGAGAGTAATTTTATATTTCTTTAAAACTAAAGATATTTTTTCAATGTAAAAAATTTTTTAAATTGTATGTTAGGTTTATGAAATGTGCATTTCATCAAGCATTTGATTAAAGTGAAACGATTATGCACTGCCATGTCAAATTGGGCTGATTACAATATAGCATAAAGAGCTTCTGTTTTACCTTAGACTGATTAAGTTCTTGATTGATATTTTTATAGACCATTTTTAGTGTAAAAGTGCATACCAAATGTGCTTTTAAGGACACAAGCTCTTTGTGTGTGTGTGTGTGTACATAACTCGTTAAAATCAAATAGCATTTCACGTTACCAAAAATGTTGTCAGTCTATAAACAACAACAAATACTTTAATGTGCATTTGAGCAGTCAAAAGCGGAAAGGGTACATTCAGTTTCCTTTAGAGTGAGTCAGGACTAGCCATGCATGAAAGAGTCCTCTGCCATTTCCCTACCGGCCTGTATAGGGCTGTGCAGTGAGAATTACACCGTCAACTTCTCACTAGCTAAAATAATGTAAACTCATTTCGGCTGAGGCCCAGCTAAGATGTCAGCGTGTATGAATGCGAAAAGTGCATTGGACGCATTAGGACTTGACAGGAGCCCTTCTTGAAATAAGTGAAATTAATGGAGCTCTTTTCATGTACGACAAGGCCGCAGCACCCCTTTCAGCCTGCTTACAGTTAGAGAAAAGTCAATACTTTTTTATTACTCCGGGCTGACCTACCTTCTGCACTACAAGTGCTAGCTGTGCTAATTGGTTTCAGTTGTGAGGGTGAAAAAATAGAAAAGCTTCATTCTGAAGAACATTGGAGCAAATAAATCAATCATATTTTTTTATCCCTTGTCTGTTTTTATTGGGTAATGTTGGAGGGAGAGGCAACAAATGCTTGGTTAAAATATGGGTTTGATGGGCTAAAAAGTGTCTAAGTGCCCTGAGTGCTTATCTGAAGTCCGCTGTTGTTCCACTGCTGTTATGTAGCTGTTAAATGAAACACACTCTGAGGTGAAAGATAACAAAGAACATGGGCTACGGCTATTTTAAGAGAACAGGTTGACGTGACAAATAAGAACACACGTAAGCTAGAGGAGAGATTCATTTTATACATTCAAAAGGACTGAGGGCACTTTAGAAGTGTGTCTGGCTGACTCCAATTAAGGGCATTTGTTAATGTTAGATATATGTCGGTTGAATAGATGCTACAATTCTGAAACATTTGATATTTTATCAAAGATAGAATAAATGTTTTTAATAAATATTTATGTAAAACAATATTGCAGAATGCTTTATTGACTGTTTTTTAACCAATGTCTGATCTATAACAAATAATTATAATAGTAATAATAATAATAAATATTATTATTATTATTATCATTATTATTAATTCATCCATTTATTAATATTTTTATAAAATAATTTGACTTAAAAGAACACACTTACACATATCTCCTGCATCTAAAGAAATCACTAATAAATACAAATAAATTAATAAATTATAAATTGATATAGCTTAAATATGTCAATATAAAATTTGTATACACTTATAATTTTGCAGCATTTAACAGTACATAAGACAATCAAACAATCAACATTTGACAGTGTTAATTAGAATATGATCTGTATTATGTAACTTGCTTATTTGTAATAACTTTTTATCCAATAGTCAGTGTATTTCAGTACAAAAGAGTGTTTTTGGAATGTTTCTGCTGCCCCAGTTTCACCTCTGTCCATGAGAACGAGTTCTGTCATTCAGAGTCTATCTCTGAATACCTCCTCTTCCTCATTTTCATGTATGTGCTCCTCCCTCTGGCCTTTGCCACTGTAAGTTTGTGAGCTAAACTAGTCTCTCATTTCCATGTATTAACCAGTCGTAGTTCAACTGGTACATAGCAATCTACACCAACTGACATCAGTCATTAGCCATCTAATTTTGTCTACAACTATGCCTTATGGAAAAACTATCAAAGTTTTTGCAATAATCACATTTTTTAAAAATGTGATTTTTGTCATATAATGAACATTGTGAATGAATCTATTTTCCACTTTGGAGACGGTGTCCTTTTGCATTTCTTGTGCAGTTGTTAGAGTTAATGCAGAGTGCTGTTTACAAGGACAGCTAGCTGCAGCATTTCCTGAGGCCAAGACACACAGATGATTGTCATGGTGGCGTACGCTGACTGACAGAGGGATCACATGCATGCCTGCCAGAGGGAAACAGTCAGCGCCTCCCAAGTCTATGACATTAGTTTGTCCTTGCTCAACTTCTGCTTTTTTTAGTCTTAAAAAATGAAATATATAATTAAATCGCCTTCCTCCCAAACTCTCTTTCCTCTTCCCATTCTTACTGTAGCCCGTTATTTCCATTTCAACGCAGCAGTGCTCCTCACAGGCTCTTATATTAAGTGGTTGTGGAGATGAAGGTGGCTTGTTTTAGACCAGGTCAGCCTCTAGGGGGGGTCACTGAGAGCCAGCGTGCTTTCAGAGATGCTCTAAGACAGCCTGTGTAGCTGCTGCAGCAACTAGGCCACTAGCAAAAGCTGAATCCAGTCCAACTAAAAATATCTGACGCAGATATTTTGTGCAGTGCTGCAAAAAAAGAGGGCAGGATTTGTTGTGGCTCATGTATTCATCATTAACTGGCTGACTGGGAGAATGTATTATAGCAGTGATGAAGAGCCAATGCTAGTCACAGCAGCTAGGACGACCAGGAATTAGGGAAGGCAGCAGAGAGAACGGTAGTGTTTCTTTCTGTGTGTAGCCATTTTAAATACCTTTTAACCCCTAATTTTAGATCTAAGTGGAAGTGAAACAGAGATACAGTCTTATACTTGTAGTGATATACTGCACAGTTGGTGAACTGAATCAACTTTTAGTACATGCTGTAAAGCTTTATAATAGAACACACTAAGTTTTAATCAATGTTATGTATGTTTGGAAATGGAATGATTAGCATGGCTGTGATGTTCTGGAAGATGGATGGATGGATGGACGGATGGTCGCTAGGCCATGACTTTGGCAAAAAGCTCAAATTTAAAATCTTATCTGAGCCTATAAGAAAGAAACATCACATATGGGATCTTCTTAATATCTCACTTTTTTTTCTTAGACGGCAAGAAGATTAAATTGAGAACAAATTACTTCAACTCTCATATTTCTCTCATGGGCCTAGTGAAAAAAGTATAGTGATCTGACATCTCTGCTCTAGAATTTCAGAATAGATCTCCATTTTGTCTCAAAATAAATGATCAATGTTGAAAACAGTTCTGCTGCTTAATATTTTTGTGGAAACTGTGATACTTTTTTTCAGGATTATTTGATGAATAGAACATTTAAAAGAGTAGCATTTATTTAAAATAGAAATATTCTATAACATTTGTTTCATCTTACTGTCACTTTTGAACAATCTAATGCATCCTTGCTGAATAAAATGTTAATTTCTTTAAATAAATAAATAAATAAAAATCTTACTGACCCCAAAAGTTATTTTTAAAGATTTTAAAGAGACATCTGAGATTGAGTTGATTCTTCAGCATAACTGAACTCATTCATTCTCCTGAGCTGTGAAAGAGCAAGCTCGGAGCAATAACATTTTCCTTTGGAAGCATGTGTATTTTTGTGCGTGTGTGTGTGTGTGTGTGTGTGTGTGTGTGTGTGAGCTAAATGGAAAAACTATAATAATTGCACCATCTCTGCGGAGTTTAAAACATATTTTCAGACTGCTGACATCCAATCGATGTGCTTATCATTTCAGCCCTTCAAGACCGTCTTCACTACCTGCAACGTCTTTGACAAGTTTGGACGACTCTACTCCAACGCTGGTAATATTGTATGAGATAGCCGAGTGGAAAAAAAGACCGAATCAATAAATAAATGAAATTAAATATCCAATCATGCATCATTTGTTTGTCTGGTTCAGAAAGTGCAAAGGTGAAATGAGGTGAAGAAAACATTCGGTGCTGCATTCAGAGTAAAAACATCTCGTCCTCTTAGCATAATTACATGCTATTTGTATTACACACAATTGCTTTTTGCACTCAATATCAGCAGTGTTGATGAAAGAATTCTTTAACAGCAATGATTTTGATCCTGGAAAAGAGACTAATGAAATTCCTCCATTAGTTTACGCACTTACAGATGTCACACGTGAATTCTGACATCACTTTCATCAATCAATGCATACAGGCCGAGCAGGCAGGCACCTCATTGCATCGCTCCCGGAATCAGTCGTTTTGAAACATTTCCCATGCATTGTTGCCACAGAAAATAAATGTCATTTAATTTCAGTGAGTGGGAAAAGGTGAAGGCACTGATCCAGTCTTCTGCAACAGAGGTTTCATTTCCACAAATAATTCTGAGTGCTTTGTTCTATTGTGTGTATTTGTGTGTGTCTGTGTGAGGGTCTACAACTGTACGAAGCCTCCTGGCCAGCATCGCCACCAGAATCTGATGCACGGGCAGCAGTAATTTGGAGATGCAAGGGCTATCTCTTTGATTGCTCCTGGTCTGAGGTAGTCCATCACTTCACAATAATTCACCATGCCGCTGACTCCTGCCTCCGAAAAATACACGCGTTTCCATCAGGGCGATTAGAAAAAGCCCTAGTTGGCTGATCTGGTTACTCTCTGTTTTATCGCTAAGTTTGACCCCATGTTGGGAAAGCATTGCTTGCTTATGGCTACCGGATATGTGGACGTTAGACAACATCCCAGAGCTGAGGGAGGGACGCAAGAGATGGTCTTTGTGATGGTTCATGGAAAAGCTTTCACTCAATTTTTGAAAGCATTTCAAAGGCATCATTCTCCCTTTTCACAATACTATCATAGCATGACGTGTAAATACATCTAGTTTGCCATTCATTTATTAGATAATAAAATAATGAGACTTACAGTAATGAAGAACTTCACAGAAGCACCCGATCTCTGAGCGTGGGCTCACATAGAGTGCTTTTTGATGGGCTATCTAGACAGGTCTTGGCTTCAGCTCTGCCGTGGAGCCCAGCCAACATGCACCGAAGAGAATGAGGCACGCTGACGGCGGGACGTCCTCTTCACAGAGTGAAGCCATATGCAAGTGAGAGGATATGCCACTGAGGAGGGAAAGAATGAAGACGAGCGGTAAAGCTTGCTAATTAGTAGAGACAGGAAAAATATGAAAAAGCCTTGTCTTCATATTCCTGTCTCTGGGAAAACTTTTTCCCTGGCCAGAAGGCCAGAACAGATATGAGATATGATTTCTCCTTTTTTTTATGCATTAGCTTATTAGTTATACTACTACAACAACAGTTTTATTGCATTTTATTTTTTACAGAAGATGCAATTTATACATATACAATATGGCTCTTTTATAATTAGAATTAAAATTAAATTTCAAAGTTGGTCAGTTTTAAAATAATATGAATTAAGTTGAACTTTTCTAAATATGTTTTTCTAAAAACATGACCACAAAAAAAGCATTTTATTGATCTTATTTTAAACAATTCATGCGTGCATTTCCGCTTTTTTTTAATTTACATTTTTTAAACCTCATAATTCATAATTTTTAATCAAAATGTCAACTGAATCTTCCAATGAAATTAAAGACCTCTCTCTGGTAGCTTATGCTAGACTTATCCAATAAATTGTCCATATAACCTCGCCCCTTTCTTTTAATTGACTCCCATTTAGATCTGCGTCCATCCAATCAAACCAATGGAAAAAACCAAGACCCCGTCCTACATTTTTTCTTTATCAATCCGTTTCTCTCAGATGTGTCACAATATGGAAGAAAATATATTTTGCTACTTGCGTTACATCATTCATAGCAATGCAAAGTTTTGTTTTGTTTTTTTAATTCCAAATGTCAAACCTGTGCCATAGGTGCCATACATAATTTGATTGCGTCAGAAGACTTTGAATTTAGTTCACAAGTTAAAAAAAAAAAAAAAAAACAGAGTAAGCAACTCCTTTAACCAAAAAAAAAAAAGTTTTGTTTGTAAATTACTTCATCATGACTGTATGCTGTAAAACTGGCTGAAGTTCTTTCTAAAGAACATGTGCTATCATTCATTCTTTCTGGCTTTGAGAGAATGACTGTGTGAGGCTGGTGCTGAGACTCTGGGTCGGTCCAGGGTTTGGGGTCAGAGTCATCATTCAGGCCATCACTCACAGAGAAGAGAGGGGGTCCAGGCATGGAGGGTGGGGGGTCCTTCTACTCGGACTCAAAGCCAATGGCCTGTGTGTGCGGGGGAGCCGGCGAGAGAGAGAGGGGGTCAGAGTGCTGACGGTGAAGTGATGGGCTGTCTCAGTTCACCGCTAAGCCACAGCAGGACATGTCAGAGTTGCAGGCTCACTGCCCGTGCTGGCTCGCCTCCTACCTGTCTGTCCACCCCGACCAGCTTCTCAACTCACTTAAAAATCCAGCAGATCTCTCTCTCTCTCTCTCTGCCTCTCTCCTACTTTTTCTTTGTAATTACCCTGGAGATGACACTGCATGCAAATGGGATACAACTTTAAAGGGATACATTATTTACCAAACAGTTTCGGTTCACATTGACTTCCATTATTTGGTTAGCAACATTCTTCAAAATATCTTCCACAGAAGAAAGTCATACAGGTTTTGAACGACGTAAGGATGAGTAAATGATGACAGAATTTTCATTTTTGACTGGATTATCCTTTTAAGATATAGTCAAGCATAAAATTCAAGTGTAGGTATCAAAAGTTCAGAAGAATGTATGAGATACATTTAGGGGTGAATCTCTGTCTCCATCATGTTATCATATTTTTGCCCCAAAATCAAAAGAAAGACCAATTATATTTTCAATAAAGGAAATTAAGCCTATTTTAGGATGGTTGAGATTTAGTGTTTGCATTGACATTATTTTTCTCACAAAAAAATAAAAAATCCCATTAATTGTCATTAATTTAATGCAAATAAATAAAGAAATCTCATTTTGTTACTTTGTTAAAAATATTCAAATAAAACAATTCTAAAAATAATCATTCAAAATGAAATGTTCTTTAAAAATTTTTAAATAATTGTTAAATGATTATTATTATTGTTGTTGTTTAAATTGATAAGTTTCAAAGTATTTATACATCATGGTTGTATTTATTGTTGATATTAATTTATGCTCATTTAAATAAAATGTTTTTAACTGTATATAAGCTATAACTATATTTATATTGGGGGTTTTGTACTTTTTTGCATTAGAATTTTAGAGATAAAATAAATAAATCCTGCTTAGCAGAATGAGAGGGGAAGATGTTTCAAGTTTTTCTCTTCTATGAAGCCGGTTATCTTATTACCCTGAAGTTTAAGCTAATGATCGGCAAACTAACCATGCTTTCATGCATTTGTGATTCTGAAGGAATTTTATCTGCTTCAATTCACGGATAAATGCCAAATCTGTTGCTCCTGACAGTAACACATCGGCTTTCGTCCATCTTTCCGAAACCTGGAAACCATTTGTAGCCTTTCATGCAAATGCATCTCATTTGAGACTAACGCACGGCAATCTGCAAAATTAAAAGACACAAATCTCCTCTATCGTCCCCTGAGCGGAGAATGAACCTTAAGTAGAGACCGAGCGCTTTGTAATCTGCGTTAATGTGCTTGTAGGCATGGAATTTGAATTGTACAGAATGGAGCGGGGTGAGTTGAGATGAGAGCCTGCCAGATGCTGTGGCAGATGTGTGGCCCAGCTCACTTGGGTGATTCCATAATTACATTTCGCATGCAGATACGAGCAAGCATGCTGCTTCAACGAAAGCCTCGGCCCTTCTGACTTCCCTCAGACTAATGCATAATATTGTGACAGTAGCAAGTGTGATTTACTGATCATCCTATTGATTTATGTTCCAAAACATCAGCTGCAAGCAGCAACAGATGTTTGTGGTCTGCTATCAATCCATGATTTGATTGTGTGCTGTTTTAACTTAGATAAGATGGGTCAATTGAAGCTCGAGAGTGTGGTTAAGCTTGATTTGTGTTATGGAAATGTTGAATCTTTGGGTTAATGATGATTTGTAGTCGGAGCTGTGGCTTAGCATTTAGAAACACTTTGAGCCGTGTGGGTGATACGAGTTTGAATCTGACATTACTTTCAGATACCTCTTCATCCACAATTCCCAAATATCTGACCATCTCTCTTAATAAAAGTGATTGTAGAATTTTTAGCAAAACAATGTTAGGAACTGAACACAAAATTGTTATTTTCCATACAATGAAAGGGATGATGTTAAATGCTAGAAAATATGACCGTCATTTTAGACTGCCAGTTTTGTGTGTGTGTGTGTGTGTGTGTGTGTGTGTGTGTGTTAAGCACATTTATCCCCCGATTCTAATTACCGTAATGCAAAAAAACAATTCTTATTTCCTAATTTAAAAAAATATATTTTTATGAATATAATTTAATGAAATATTTAACTATTAAATAAACAGTAAATATTTTACTGTTAAATATTTTATTACTATTTATTATTATTATTATTCAATTAATTGTATTTGTATTGTAATTGTATTTATATTGTAAATGCTAGTATCTGTTCTACTGATTTTATTTTATGCTGATTTAATAAAAAATAAAAATAAAAAAAAACTTGATTATGGGGTTATAACTGAAAAAGTTGGTATTTGTTGTTGAAAAGTTAATCTTATCATTACATTAGATATTATTATTATTAAAAACAAATAAAAATAAATCTCTTGATTTTGGGTGTGTGACAACTGAAGCCTACAGCAGTAGCTGCATTATGAACTAGCATGTACTAGTAAACGAAGAACTTCTGAACTATTACAAATTGTTTTAAAGTTGTTTTAATGCCACTGGTGCCCCCTCAAATAAAACCGATCCATGACACTCTTGGGCCAAGTGGTTTCACAGATGGGATGTGCTTGCACACCATACATAGCCTTAAGCTGAATATCATGGTTCTCCAAAATATGCAGACCAAGATTAACTACATAATGTTGTTATCAGTGATGTTATCATGCATGGATTAGCTTGTACATTTCTGTCACTGTAGGACACTTACAAAAAGCCATTTGTTTTAAGACCAAACACTCAGGAAGCTCTACACACCAAAACGGGATACAAATGGAATCCAACAGCCAAGGCAATGATGAATTCCGATCAGAAGAGGTACTGACAAGCATCTGTTTTGCCCGCTGCATCACAAAGAGACAGGTGTCTGTCTTAAACAAGCGTATTGACAGGTTTGTAGCTCTGGCAATTGTCAGCTGCCTGAGTGACAAGACATTATTGACAGATAGGATGTGCTGACATGCCTTTAAGAAGAAATAGAGAGAGAAAACAAAGAAAGAAAGACTTTTGAAACCCACATGATCACTCACAAAGCAGCAGCCTTGAGAAAACTGAAATCTGTTTGAGGAACTGTGTGTCTGCCTCCCTCATGACAGCGGTGGATTACTAATGGTCAGGATACATGAGTTGGCTGAGGTGGATGCCCTGACATAACAAGGAATAAAGCTGATGCTAATGGGCAATGGAGGGACGTGTCAGCAGTGGCCCACACCGAGTGACCCTGGGCTCTGGCAGGGTGGACAGGTACAGCTCACCGTGAGGCTGTGCCCCGGCCTGGCTCCGCTCAGAGAATCAATCAGCCCAGCTGTCAGAGACTAACCTGAGCAGACAGCAAGGCTATGGAGAGGTAGAGAGAGACGCTCCCACAGGGACTCCACACGCTTCCACCACCAATACTGAGAACCACCCGAACAGAAAAACCCATCTGCAATTCTCTGGGTGGAAAAGTCATTTGGATGTCATAGTAGTGAAAATGTATTTATATTAGCTTTTCTCTGCTGATAAAAACAGCTGATGACCACTTTACATGGCTAGTTAAACCATAGTATTGCTGGTTATCAGTTGAAGGTGTGTCTTGAGTCCTTTCATGCTGTTTCTCTGCATTGCTATATTGGACACGTTAGTCTGCCTGTGACAGTTAAACAGCATTTGTGCAACCTTGTGCAATATGTGTATATATACTGTAAACGTTTATACTCCTCAAAGTTTATTTAACATTTCTTTTAATGGAATATCCCTTTTTTAATATTAAATATTATATAAAAGGCAAATCATTGGTTATATATATATAATAGGCAGTATTACATAATCTTTATGAATTTTGTTATATTTATGAACACAAATCACATGTCCAGTCACAAGCACTTTATTGTCACTGTACACAAAAGACAATATATATTGTGCAATCAAATATATTAGGTATAATTTTAATATATAATCAAATATAATTATTATATATCTATGTATATAACTTTTACATATTACTAAATATTAAACTGATTTCTGAAGGTGACACTGAAGAGTAATGACTACTGACAATTCAGTTTTGCCATCACAGGAATAAATTACTAATATTAAAATTTTAATATACAATTAAAATTTGCAGTTTAAATTTGTCTCATCAACTAAAATATTATTTATTATATTTTATATAATAAATTATACATTTGGGGGAAAAATGTATATACATATAATAGTACATTTTCATTCTCATATTAGAACATATTTCAACAATATCAAATAAGCAAGAGTGCTGTTGTTCCAAATATCTGCTACTAAGACCAACAGCATAACTGCAAGTGAGATAATGTTTTTATGTAACAGTTCAATAAACTAGACATTAATCTTGCGTTAACTTACAAAATTGGTTACTTTTTTAATTGTTACTTTGTCTATTTTTGCTCCATCAACAAAAACAGAACTCAAAGTCAAAGCAGAATCAATCGTCAAATGTTCCTGAATGAATCAGTATTTTTTTCCCTTCTCTTTTTCTTAAACTATTTGCATACAGAACAAAAACTAATGTGTTTTTATCCAAGTGTTTTTTCCTCTGATGATGCTTCATCTCGCCCAGGACTGCCATTGGTGCCCCCTTAAAAAGTTGGTGCATGATTATGGTGGTCCAAAGTAGCCTTAGATGTTTACACCAGCTGTTATAGCAGGGTGTATGTGATGTGAATACAAACACATCTCAAGTTAAAATACAAACTATATACTGGTAGTCTAGATATAATATGGTAGTCTAGAACAGCGCCAGCCAAGTAAAAACACCTTAATAAGCGCTTACATTAGGCCAGGCGATGTATGCTCTCCCTCTCTCTGTCTATGACCTTCTCTTCTCTGGCTTCTGAAGCACACACCCGCATGTACACAAACACTGACACGTCCTGCCTAAGTCCGTGTCTTGCATCACCTCAGGAAACTTGTGGCTAATTTCATTATTTGGGGGGGGGGAGCAAAGACAGAATGCAAATGAGTGCAGACAGCTGGTGCCTTCCTGGTGGCGAGGAGTGATGGAGGGCCCCAAGGCCTCGCTCATCAGCCCCTCGTCCTGCTTCCTCTTTTCAGACAGAAGCCCACCAGGGAGAAGGCGGGGAGGCCGCTCCGACAGCGGGACCAGATGGTCCGAGAGGTAAAAAGCGTGGCTCATTCAGTTAGCACAACGCTATCGGTCACCTGGGCGACGGTGCTAATGCCTGTGCAGCCTACGGGCGTCCGATGAGCTTGAGGTGCGGTGCTTCTTTGCCGGCCCCCCTTGTGAGGAGAGATAGGCCTTCCAGTCAATCACACTCTCTCACACACATACAGAACGCATGAGTTTATCGTGGCTGCTGCCGTCTGGTCTGTGACCTGGCTCCATTTGTTTAGAAAGCTCAAGCAGCTATGCAACGTTACCCTGCATAAAGATAAATGTAGATCTTTATGTATATGCACATCTACATATAAATGTCCAGCATTTGCAAACTGCATAACTCAGCACTGGAGCTTTTGGACTGAACTGAAAGAATAGCTACAAAATGCTTATGACAATATTACAATTTGAATAAATGTCTTAAAGTAGATTTATTTAAATATATTTAACTATGGTAAATAATTAAACGAGTTTAGTTAATGTGTTGAGTAAGTACACTTGATTGCAAGTTGCAAATGCATTACAATTACAAGACTATTGTTTTAAAATGAAAAAAATTCTGTATAAAAGTTCATACTCCTCGGTTTAATTAAATACGTCACATTTATTTGAATGCCATATCCCTTTTTTAATAATATATATTATATTAAAGCCAAAATTACTGAAAGCAAATCATAAGAATTTTGTTACATTTATGAACACTAATCACATGACAAGCACTTTACTATCAATGTACAAATAATAATAATAATAATAATACATATTATGCAATCAAATATATGATGTATAATTTTAATATAAAATATAATAATTATATATTTTATATACATTATATTTTCTATATAATGACCTTGTCTTTAAAAGGTTTGATCAGCAGTCTATAAATTCATACTGCGAGCCCTGAGGAATGGGCTGTGTCTTTATCTATTTGACCCTTGACCGCTGATTAATTAACATTTTCCTATTTCCCACCTTATTTTGTGCATGAACGTAAGTGATGTCTCCGGGCAGCAAGATGAGATAGGACTCTGCTGTCAGGTGTCGCACAGCGAAGGGGTGAAAGGCCACTTCCACAGTGCCCATCTACTGGCCTGCCACTGAGAGAGTTGTCAAGTCGTCTCGTGAGCGTATCTCTCTTTCCCTCCG
>NW_015555763.1:407481-438739 GCF_001515605.1 Sinocyclocheilus anshuiensis
CCTCCGCTGTTTGACATCTGCCAACCAGCTCCAAACTCCCCAGCCTCCCCGTCCAAACAACACTCCATTTACAAACACAACCGCTGTCCGCATCTCCTTCTCATCAACATTTAGATATAGCCATCATTTACTGGGCTGGGCCTGTCAGGAATCATATGGGCGTCAAGGCACAGCCTGTGTGAGAGAAGGAGCTGGGAGAGAGAAATGAGGAAAGGAGAGGGTATCCAAGTGAGATGTAAGGGTCAGATATGTTGGATGAGTTGGCAAAGAGCAGAGGGAGCAAAAGATATCATGATATCTAATGCGGGAAGTGAGGATGTTAAGAAGAAGTGAATCTGACTTGATAACATGACCATTGTGGTTCTGTTTCAAAACATAGTGAGCTGCCTCACTATTGCGGATTTGAATAAAGTTTACAAATACGATGTGGAATACCAACATTAGTATTCTTAATTAATAAATTACAATATTACATTAAATTATATTAAGTATACTTCTTATCATTATTTACATATAGTATCAACATTATAATCAACATTTCTGTTTTTACTCTTTTTTCATATATAGGACATATTTATTACAACAGGAAATGACATCACAGAGGGGACCCCTGCAGACTCAACTTATGACAATGAGAGGTTAGTGCAGAATGTAAAATGCCATGTAGCGCAACTCTACAAAATATTATGATATTTATGCATTAAATCAAGTTATTTGTAAAAAAAAAATAAAAAATGAATTAAAACTTGTTTCAGTGCATTGTGGGATTGCATTATCTTCACATTGGGAACATCCCTATGATGCTTTAACAATAGTTCTTTAAGAACTTATTTACTAACCCTAATGTTGTTCCATATCAGTGTGACTTTATTTCTTCAGTTGAATGCAAATTAATCTTTCACTTGAATTTTTGAAGAATGTCCTGGTCTCTCGTTCAATTGAATGCTTTTGAGCTTTACAATTACAAAAAAGGCACCGGAAAAAGTGACGTATTCTAAATCTTCAGAAGTCATATAACAGAATTGACCCTTTGCTGGGAGTTGTGGGTGTGTATTGACGTCTCTCCGCGGTTGAAACAAGATACCTTCTGATGTTCATTCATGTTTATTTTGTGCTATAACTAGTAAAGAGGAAGAGATGAATGGTTCAACGTGCCACTTGAACTGAGGTACTACAATAATCTGTCACGACACATTAAAGAGCCACAAAATGCTATTTATTGTTTGAATTTCTTTTTAAAAAATGACAATTTGAAATCTGAGACTTTGTTTGATACCAAAAGTAACCTGCTCTGTCTTGTCTGCCGGCACATTGACAGTGTCCTCTTTGCTCCTCAATGTATTTTTCACTGCATGAGAACATGATGTGTTGTGAGAGTGCCATGGTTTGTCAGACGTAGCAACAGTAACTAAGGGGGGCAGGTCTTTGCGAAGGGTCAAATCTGTAAGATATAGACTGAAATTTGAATTGACTGAATATCTTGACATCTACCCAAGTTCTCTTTAGCATGTTCTTGAAATTTCATGAGAAAAGTACCAATGTCTGACTCATTAATGAATCATTCTTTGAATCACATCTTGTCGATGAATCAGAATGGTTTGGGTTACAAGTTCAACTAACTAAAACTCACTGACTCAATGATTTGTTCGCAAAGTTTAACAGTTTAAAAGTTTCTCGCACAAAACTATTATATGGCTTCATAAGACCTTAAATATATGGTGCCTAATACATTCATTCAAAAAGCACTTTCATGATACTTTTAAGGTGCTTTTTCATCCATCCATTAAGTTTCAAATCACCATTTGAAATGTTTTTTTGTTTTTTGTTTTTTTAAGTTTTGTTTTTCATGGTGGAAAGAAAGTTCTAAAGGTTTGTAACAACATGAAGGTGAATAAATGGTTGAACTAATCTTTTAAAATGCTTTCTAGGTAGGGAGCTCACTAGGTGTTGGAACAGAGCATGTGTGAATGTATTTCTTACGTGTCTTTCGGAGCAGGGGAGGGGGAATGGAGTGGATTAGTTTTGAGATTCACTCGAGTGTTGCCGCAGGACCTCCAGCAGCCTTCTGATCTATCAAAAACTGATGGAAAGACACAGTTCAATTTGTCCCACTTTCATAAAAGATAATTAACCTGTCAGTCTTCACACCATAACAGCTTCATTAGATTGGCAGTGGGGCACAGAGCAGTTCAGGTGGAGCTGAAAAGGATGTGTCCCAATCTGAGCCCCCTCTCCCCTCGCTAAGTATGTGTCAAAATATCAATGTAACACAGACATGTGTTGGAAATAAACACAAGTGACACCATACAGTAATGGCTTATGTAAAACAGCGCACGTGTATGGAACCGAGAGTGTAATGCAACATGGAAATGCATGAATAGAATGAGGAGAAATCAATTTTGTACCGCTGAAGAGTGAAGTAGTTTTGAAAGGCCTTATGGTGCGAATAATGCAACGCTGTCTAAAACGAGGGTCAAGGGTTCAGTCTATTGTCACTGCTCCATAATCATATAAATGATGAGACTTCAAATAGTGATGTTCTGAGAGGGCTGATCATAAAAAGTCAGTCATCCTCTGAGGACCGCAGCATTGTGCCTGCTGACCCACTCATATTCCTGACCACACTGGGCTATGAACTATCTATCCATCACACGCACATCATTTTACCATCAGTATTCATTGCCCAGGTAAATATCCTTTTAGAAGGAACTTGAATCAGCATTTCCTGACATTACAAGACGTAAAAACTGTATATAAATGCAATTGCACTACTATTCAAAAGTTTGCTAAGATTTTTGCTCACCAAAAATCAAAAATACAGTCAAATCTGTACTGTGAAATATTACACTACTACTCTCTATTTTAATATATTAATGTAATTTATTCCTATGATGGCAAAGCTGAATTTTCAGCAGCCATTACTCCAGTCTTTAGTGTCAAGATCCTTCAGAAATCATTCTAATATGCTTATTTACTTCATTTACTAAACATTTCCTATTTTTTGCTGCTTTATATTTTGTAAAAAATAATAATAATAATAATAATAATAACAATAATAAAAAATAAATTTTTGTTTACTATTTCATGATTAGAAAGTTCAAAAGAAAAGTAATTTTTACCATCTTTAAAAAAGTAGCAATTAAATTGATTTTTACAAATAGTATTTAAAATATTGCATAAAGTGGGTGAAAACCATATTGGGTAGTAATAATAATAATAATTATTATTATTATTATTATTATTATGTTGATGCTAACTTAAGTTTTTAATTTGTGTCACAACTTGGTAATTGTATAGTAATTGTACAATACCATGTCGTAGTTTAGTTTTAATTGTAAATGGTAAAAAAAATGAATAAAAATCTACCATCAATACAGACGCTGCATCCATTGTGTTTCTCACTGACATACCCCCAACTCAGAAAACTCAAAGAAAATCAAGTTTTACATTCGTAATAACAACACTGTGATGCCGTTCATGTGCGTTCAACTTACAATCTTTACACCATGACTTGAACGCATCAATAGACACAGGTACTCATGAATACAGATTGCTAGCAAAGGCTCTCAAACAAAACTCAATATCTTTCAAAGATTTTACTTTGGCTTTTGCCATGTAGCACATCAAGTCAGAACTGAGGCGATCTATGTACATGCTAGTGTCATAATTAAAAAGAAAACAAAATTATATAACTTCCATAATCATGGCTAATAGCCAAACAAATGAAGACTTAATATAGCTGAGGCCACAAGTTAAGCAAAGTCTTTGTGCATGACATATGCCCCCCCTGGACTAGATACTTATAATGAACTAATCAAAATAGCACACAATTAATGAGCACATTAAGCTGTGATGTTTTAACAGATGCAGCCTCCTTAATTACCAGGGGAGAGGATAGTTTCTGCTCCTTTCTCTTTCTAATACACCCACGTCCACATGTTCATCTGTTCCGCCATAAACACAAACAGCATATATGTGCAGACCAGGTGCGAGACCCCTCACTCAGCGTCCAAAGTTTAGTGACCTGAAGTGGCCAGAGAAAAGGCCACACCGTTGACCCCAGTCCCACCAGGCGGCTCTTCTGATGGGATGAATATTCAAATGGCTTCTCATCTCTTTGGTTGAAGGTGAAGGGGGCTTGTTGAAGACATCTCTACCAACAGATGGACCACATGAGCCCATCTGCTGGTGAGGCAAGTAAATGCTCAATGATGCATCGCAAAACGATTTAGCTTTCAAGGATCCCTGGCAAGTAGTTAGTAATGGTGGCATCTGCACCAAGAGCAAACACTCTATTTTAGATATGATCTATCGCCTCTCCAAACTAGAAGCCTTGTCTTAAAGAGACAGCATCTCATTTGCACAGCTTCATTTTCACGCCACAGCGCAAGTCAAGTTGCGAGTCAAAAGCTTCACTCTCCTTTATAAACGCCTTCAAAGTTATCAGCTCCACCACATGAGTGTGCCTTCATCCCACAATGAGCAGAGCATGATGCATTTAACATTTGTCATATGATCACGCTCATTTGCTTCCATTGATTCTTATCTGGCAGTGGCTCAAAGAGCGCAATAATTATATCTTTGAAAATGTCCTGCTTTAGTTTCCTTTTCCAGGGGCTAAAGATGTTACCACCTAATATATTCAGATTGGCTCCCATCCAGACAGTTTATTATCATGGTAATTTGCTTATTAAGTGCAATCTTGTTTTGTTCAAATAAAGTGATAATTAGATATTCAACATTAATACCTTGAAATCTTATCTCTTATATGATGTTTGAGGGTCTTTTTAAATCTCTTCTCCCACTGAGAAGACTTAGATAAATGTATTAGAAAACTCTTCACTTTAGGCTGAGATTGTTTGATGCTTGTGGGAGACGTTAGAAAAGCTTCCCACAATTTACGGAGAAAACAATCACCTATAGTGAGCATAATTATATAATCATAATCACTTTTTGATATGGACAGCAGGGTTATTGTCACTATGCCTTGCGTTTATTGATAATAGACATAGCTAGTGCTAGTGAACAAAAAAATTTGCGGCAAAGTGGCAAAAAATTAGGGCCAATAGCAGGACAAGTACACATCGACCATGCTATACTTAAAAAATAAATCCTTATTGTTGAGCCCTGAATAGCATAGCAAGGTCCTCCTCACAATCTTCCTCTATATCTAGGCCGGCTACATATATTCTAGTTATGTAAGCATCAGAAGATTGAGATGTGCTCCATCCTGAAGTTGTGCTTTTCATATCCTGTCCGAAGAGTGTGTCCCACTGGAGTGCATATCTCTGCCTCTGTGCCTGTGTGTGGGCTTACATTACATTACGCCGTCTCTGTAGAACAGCACACTACAGCGTGTTTGCCCTTGTCTTTTTCGTCCTGCTTACCTATCCCTCCCAAAAGAAAGAGGTATCTGTGTGTGTGTAAGGAAAGAGGCAGTGATGATCATTTGCTGCCAAAGTAAAGTGTTTGCAAACGAGCGTGGTGCAGAGGTGCAGCGCGCTCAAGGGCACATTTGTATAAAACTAATGATAGCATGTAAATGGACAAAATTTCTATCTGAGGAAAGAGGCAGCCACCCCGTTAGCGCACCATCGTGTTGATGGAGTGCAGAATCTCATTATGGATCTAATACAATAACTGCCGTGTCGATCCGGAGAGGCGACAGAGAAACAAGATTAGCCTTATTACTTTATTATGTGCTGTGCGGCATGGCTCAGAGTGGACAATTGCATTAAAGCACAGATGAGATCACGTAGAGGGAATTGCTCCCCCTCTGCTCCGCCACCCGAAATGATTTAATTGATTCCACATAAAATTAGCAGGGACGGATTTGGAATTCCTGCTGTTGCCACTTAGTAAACTCCCAACTTCTTTGGCCATCTCTGGAAGAGTGTTGTTTTGCTGTTATGGGCAGCGGTGAGGACAAATAGGAGGGCGTTTGTCACTGTCTGAGAGGGCTCAGGGTGGAAGGGTTAATGACTGTAACCCCTGTTGTGAAGTTTGTTTTGTGTCATTCTACTTGGCTATCTACTCCAATACTCACTATCGTGTATACAACCATTAAAGTCAGCATGAAATGAAAATTTATATATGCATATCTTATTGTGAACAATTCATCCAATTATGTTTCATTAAAAAAAAATTTTTAATCAAAATGTCATAACCAGTTAAAACGACAGGTTTCTCTCTATTGATGTTACAAGCTCATGTTCATATGCCTGCATTTTTGAGTGCAATGCCACATATCAACATCTAATTAATCATGCATATTGTTTTGATAATCTGTTACACTGTATGTCACAAGAAACTTTCGTTTCATTGCAACTTTAAAGATTCTCTCTGTACATTTTTATTTTTTGCTAGCTCTTCTTCATCTGTCTTCATCTATACTTTATACTGACACCTACTGGTAGTTTGTTGTGACCAGGGGCTATCAGCTTCAAAAAGTACAGACAATGCCAAAAAGGCACCATTATAAGTAGTATATAACTCAAAAATTGTTCATATTTTCCAGTTTTTCTCAATGTCAGTGTCAGATTGATGGAAGGAAAGGATTTGATTGGCCAGCCCTTGTGCCGGTGTACACAACATCAGAGAAGAGATGTTTTTACCGAGGGGATGGGATGGTAATGTTTTTGATTAAAAATGTTGCGCGTACATTAATTTAAATAACAATGATGGTGATATGAATGGTAATATGATAAATCATTCATAATAAACACAACCATTCAATTTTTTATTTTTTGTGACTAAGTAAAGAAGTGTGAAGGTCAGGGTTGTGCAACATTCAGAATTGAATTGAGAATACCTTTTAAATTCCAATTACATTACTGAATTTGAACTGAATTTAAAGGGGTCATATGATGCGATTTCAATTTTTCCTTTCTCTTTGGAGTGTTACAAGCTCTTGGTGCATAAAGAAGTTCTGTAAAGTTGCAAAGACTAAAGTCTCAAATCCAAAGAGATATTCTTTATAAAAGTTAAGAGTCAACCACGCCTACCTAAAACGGCTCGTTCTAACACGCCCCCTCATGTCTACATCACGATGTGGGAAGATTTGCATAATGCCGCCCAAATGTTCACGCAAAGAAAGAAGGCGTAACTTTTATTCTCGCTGTAGTATTGTTGTTACCGCGGCCGCCATGTCGTGAAGACGCAGTGTTTCGTTGTGAAAGCGAAACTACTTTGTTTGGCCTTCCAAAAGAGGACACGACTAGAAATCAGTGGTTGTGGTCAGACGAATCAAAATTTGAAGTTCTTTTTGGAAAACTGGGACGCCATGTCATCCGGACTAAAGAGGACAAGGACAACCCAAGTTGTTATCAGCGCTCAGTTCAGAAGCCTGCATCTCTGATGGTATGGGGTTGCATGAGTGCGTGTGGCATGGGCAGCTTACACATCTGGAAAGGCACCATCAATGCTGAAAGGTATATCCAAGTTCTAGAACAACATATGCTCCCATCCAGACGTCGTCTCTTTCAGGGAAGACCTTGCATTTTCCAACATGACAATGCCAGACCACATACTGCATCAATTACAACATCATGGCTGCGTAGAAGAAGGATCCGGGTACTGAAATGGCCAGCCTGCAGTCCAGATCTTTCACCCATAGAAAACATTTGGCGCATCATAAAGAGGAAGATGCGACAAAGAAGACCTAAGACAGTTGAGCAACTAGAAGCCTGTATTAGACAAGAATGGGACAACATTCCTATTCCTAAACTTGAGCAACTTGTCTCCTCAGTCCCCAGACGTTTGCAGACTGTTATAAAAAGAAGAGGGGATGCCACACAGTGGTAAACATGGCCTTGTCCCAACTTTTTTGAGATGTGTTGATGCCATGAAATTTAAAATCAACTTATTTTTCCCTTAAAATTATACATTTTCTCAGTTTAAACATTTGATATGTCATCTATGTTGTATTCTGAATAAAATATTGAAATTTGAAACTTCCACATCATTGCATTCTGTTTTTATTCACAATTTGTACAGTGTCCCAACTTTTTTGGAATCGGGTTTGTACTATAGAACCACTGATCAATAATAGAGATTTATTATATATAGATCAGTCTATAGAACTCATTATAATCAGTGATGCTGTCTACACTGGATGTCGCGTCCCTTGTAGACACGGTGCGATGGTTGCCTGTTACATCCTACACAACTGTCGCGTCCGGTGTAGACACGGTGTAACGGTTGCCTGTTACATCCTACAGTACATTCAATTTCACTTACCACATAAACAGAGTAAGGAGGGGGGGGGCGGGGGCGGTTAACGATGCCGGCTCAACATCGTGATGTCTATCAGCCATCGGCGATGATGGAACATTCCTAATAAACACATTTCATTACACCAAATACACAAAATAATGTTCTTTTTAGCAACATCATATGACCCCTTTAAATTGAGGTGTAAAACATAATGCAAAATTGCAATTTGAAATTTAATGCAAATAAGTAAAATTGAAAAAAAATTTACTGTAATGTAGTCTTAAAGTCTTGTCTGAAAGTTTCGAAAAAAAAAAAAAGTCTAAAAAGACTTGAAGATGGAGGGACTTTTATGGAAACAGAGAACAAATGAACTATAGATACAGTTCCCTTAGCCAATTCAATTCATATTCACACTCACATTTTGCCTGCAAAACTGCCTTAAAAAATCTACAATTGCATCATCGTTCATGTGGCAAATTGTGGGACAGGATTTCCTCACAGCAGTTCCTAATCTATGCAGGGCTCAGTTATTTCAACTGAGGGACATGGGACACATGCCCAAACAAACACACATAAGGGAAGAATTGAGGTTTCTTTCATGGCTCATTAATCTGTCAGCGGTTCATCAGCTGTCAGGACCTGGTGATGATATCATGTGTGACATCTCACCTTGACCACTGCTACCTCAGTGCTCTTTTCCAGCCCAGACTCAACCCTCCACCCTCTCGGCACAACAGCATCCGAACTTATCGTGACCTTCCTCCACAATCTCACACTCTTCCAAAGTTCCTCAGGGAGGCTGGCCCGCGGTGCAGGGATGGCCATATGTGTCGGCCCAGTGGCCATGTACAGGCGCTGGCGGTTTCAGGATGCTGCCTGTCACGCTGACATCTCATGGCTGCTCAGAACATTCTAGCACTACCCAAAGAGCAAGACAAGATTACAGAAAAGCAGCAAAGATGTTCTTACTGCTTTGCATTATGTTTCTATCACTAAATCTCACTTTATTCAGATTGAAATTTTAGATTTTAACTTAAGATTTAAATTGAAACTAATTTCAGAAGATTTAAACTGAAAAAAAGAAAAGCCACATAGCACAGACTCTGAATTGCTATTGCTTCTTGACAGTCTTACACTATAAGCTACTAAAATTCATGAGACTTTATGGGCAGAAACTCCTTATTCCCATGTGAGTGTGGTCCATCATGGGAAAGGTCAGCAGTGTAATACTGTTAGTTCCTCTGTTCTGTTCTCAAAGGCTCTTCTCAGCCCAAGACCTGTCACTTTTCAGTCTGCCACTCAAAGCCATTTTCTTTAATTGAGCACTTGTCAGTACATTCTTCTCTACGCAAACTCCATCTCTGCATCTTCTTGCTGAAAGACCCCTGTTCATCCACAGCCACTTATTTGATCATGATTATGCTGACTTGCCATTTTTTCCTGATATATAGATTTATTGACCTGAACATAAGTCAAGATGTCAAGAAAGTGCCTATATTCAAGGAAAGGTTTTGGCTAAAAACAGCATTTGTTTTCCATCTCATAGAATCCCTAAACAGGCTTAGAATTACATTTTTTCTTTCTTCAGGACACCATTAAAAACTAGGGTGACCGGACCTCTCAATTTTGAGGGGGGAAAAAAAAGTTCCCTTTTCTTAACCATGTGTTTAAAACAGCCTACAAAGCAAAATATCACCTATTATTCTAGATTTTGCACATGCAAAAAAGATATATATATATATATTATTGTTTTGCATTTCCACTAATGTCATCATATCATATAATGTAGTTCATCACATTATTGCATTTACCTTGGACAAAATACACAAAACTTGTTAAATAAAAAAAAACTGTACATAATAAAAAGTAGTAGTAGTAATTATTAAAATTATTATTATTATTATTATTATTATTATTACTACTGATAATAATAATAGCAGCATTTGGATAACAGGTAATTTTTTTACATTATTTATTTGCTAAACTGTTCATTATTTGGTGCAAAATATGATATGATCAGTAATTTATATAATTATTGTTATTATAATAAATAAATCACTAATAATATTTTGTACCAAATAATGAACAATAGGGTAAGTTTAAAGTAAAATAAATAAATAAATGCACCAAGCAATGAATAATTTAGCAAATTAAAAAATGAAAGTAATAAAAAAAATTGACCTGGCATCCAATTAATAATTATAATAAAACAACAGCCCATAGACATTTAACATATGGATTTGCTGATTTGTAAGAACAAGTGTCACAGGGCCAAGTCTATTTTGAACATGCCTCCTTAAACAGCTAAAAAGATATCCCCATTATACAGTACACAGTCACTGAGCCTCTCTGACTATCCTCCCCTTATCATGAACACTGCAGTCTTTCAGCATACACAGCTACCCCTGCATCTCCATCTGACAACAACACTCAGCAAACACAAGACAAGACTGAGAGCGTGAAAGAAGAACGATGGTGGCTCTTTAAAAATAAAGTTGGAAGCAGTTTTGGAAAAGGCAGAGGGAAGAAGAGTAATTTGAATGGTTGTGCTAATGACCTGAGGAGGAGCAGCACAGCAGTTGTTTCGCTGATTCGATGGCAGGTCATCGCAACAGATGTTCCCAACATATGTGGAGAATTAATTACCCACTAGTAAACAAAATCTGTGATGCAGAGAGTCGTTTTGTCCAAATTTCTTTCGTTTCGCTGTTATTAGGGGCATAATTTTTCTTGATCAGCCGGGCCCACTCCAATGCAAGAGCTCAGTAATGGGCTGCGCTGAAGGGCTGTGTGCAGCACAGACGGGTCTTTAATTGGCAGAGTTGATTGTCAGCCTGCACAATGTGAAAGCCCTTGATTATCTAATTGGTTGATTGAAGCGCAGCGCACCTGCCAGGCCACTTCACCTACTTTTTCTCCCAGCGGCTGGAATGTCGGGAGTGTTTTCACTGAGAAGAAACAACTTGGCAGGAGGAGAACACACACTGGTGAGCTTTCGGCTGCCAGTGCAGAAAGACAAGCACATCGCTGGGTTCAAACAGGAGAGTAAGTACTGGATAAGTAACAGGAAGAGAAGCTGCACAAATGGCTTAACGACCTGAATAAAGCACCACTTAGAAGTGAGGACAATTAAGTGCTATATTCATTTAGCACATTTCTTTATGTCATTGGATTGGTTGGTGCGATGCAAAAAGTTCCGGCTTAATTGAAAGATGGAGACATGCATTAACCAGGCACGCTGTATCTCAAGAAGCTAAAATGAAAATCAATTCATAAATAAGGAATGACATTGTCCTCACAAACAAGGCAGAAAATTGCAAGAGGTAGTTAGAAGTCTCTCAACATTAAATAATATTGATTTTCCACCTCTTTGTTCACACCTTCAGTTTAATATTAGATTACTTAAAAAGCCACCCCCTCAAGGTGAATTATGCATTTCAATACAACACAGTCAGGTTAAAAAACCACAGTCAATTCATATGACAGATGTCTAAATGCTACAGTACTGTCTAAACAAAAAAAATGATGTAGCCCAATTACTATGGTTGAGACCACTTATTTTATTTTCAATCATATACCAAGTACTGTCAAGGCCAATACACAAGGTCAATATTTCTAATGTTTCTGAGGATAAAATTAGTGATTATAGACATTAAACATTACATTTCATAGCCATCGTTATTAAAATTATATAGGCCATTATTTTACATAATAATTAACCTGATCAATGTTTTAACAATTTTTAATTAAATACATTTATAAACGTCAAACAAATACATTATATTAACAGTCAGTCACATATAGCTTGCACATACAGTGGGTACGGAAAGTATTCAGACCCTCTTAAATTTTTCACTCTTTGTTATATTGCAGCCATTTGCTAAAATCATTTAAGTTACTTTTTTTTCCTCATTAATGTACACACAGCACCCCATATTGACAGAAAAACACAGAATCGTTGATAAGGGGGTCTGAATACTTTCCGTACCCACTGTATATAAGATTGCTTCACTCATCCCTACTAATTACTATTCAGTTTACTTTTTTGTCACTAAATTACTTTACAAAGTAGGATTTAGGTTTGAGCAGATTATTTGCCATACAATTGCTAACATTAAACATTTCTATACAGTTCATTATAATAAACTGTTGTGCTACAAAGTTATTTCATTGAATATAATGAAGCAGAAATGTTTTTTGAAAATTATACAGCCCCCCAGTATTGATGATTTATCAGTCCTCAATGTTTTGTTCCATCATTTGAAATACTCTTTGCTCAGCCTGACCAATAAAGTCCTGGAAACTAACAAAGTCACTAAAATGATCTATAGATTGCTTCAGCACAGATAATTAGCGCCTTACTCAATCATAGAGTCGAGTTGGAGACGTTTTTAATGCAGCATGGCAGCGTGATTAGCTGAGGTTCAGCTTTAGAATGATCTCTGACGTGTGCCTGGTGTTCCTCACACACGTCCATTCACTTATTGGCAGGATTTCCAAAACACAGAACTGTGCATCATCTGGTCAGAAATGTAGTAAAGGGACATGTTTGAGTGGGTAAGGCTAAAGCTATGTGTGATTGCTTCACAGGGGGAAATCCAAAGACTTATTTCTTCACTACATCCTTAGCTTATTGATTTTATGACATTGTTTCTTCAAGATTACACATCAGTGAAAAAATATAGCTGGTCTGATTCATTTCCCAGCCTTCAGTCTGGCACTGTGATAGTCTCACACTTACAACAATGCCTAATAGAGCATTTATTTTCATTTGCGGTCACAAATTCTGCTTTTGAAAGCATTGTAAAAATTTTGTAAAACAGCGAAGCACCTGCGACCACACTACAAAATGAAATCTATATTGTGCACCAAGTTGCTATGATGCTTAGCAACTGTAAACAACCTACCACAAAGCTAATGGACTATATTACCCATCAGAAGAATTTTTTATTGTGCTTATTACTAAATATAATCATTTATTGAACATAGATGTTTTTTTATCATACCACTGTTCTGCAATTACATAAAAGCAACAGGCCACTTGAGACCTATGTGTAAGTGATTTTTACCACATAACATTAAATAAAAAAATATAAATACAAAAATTAAGGTTTTACAATTTAAAAGTTTATTTAAATTCTAGCTTTAAAAAAAACTGTCACTATGACATAAGCACTGCATTCAGTACTTTGACGAATAAGTCTTGTTTTGCTTAACATCATGCTGGAATTACCCTTTATTAGCCCAGTTTGTCTGCAAAAAAAAATAAAAAATGGACCAACTGTATTGTACAGTAACAAAGAGCACATGCTTGTATTATGTTAGGGGCATCATGATAAATTTAAGCCTGTGTTTTCCCTCTCTTTTTCTTTCCCCTGGTCTCCAACGTCCTACACAATCAATCAGCGCCCCCTCCCTTATTTCCCTGTCTGCTTTATTTCGGATCACTGAATGTAAATCCTTGACAAGGGTATCTATATATAATATTAATGTGCGCTGTGGAGGGTTCCCTGTGAACAGAGAGCTGACTGCCAAATAAAGAGTGATCAGAGGCAGGTTACCCATCCTCCCTGGTCCTCTGTAACTCTCACCCCCAGGATGGATGGGGCATCATTAGGCAAAGGAGCTCGGCCATTCTCCACAGAAACGGCCAAGTCGGAGGTATCCATCAATCTAGCTGCACCCGCGCTCCCTCAGATACTGTCAGCATAGCGTTAGGTACGGAGGGGCCCGTGTTGGTGTTTGAAGACCCTCTGTGTCACCTGCAGCCTGTCTCATCTGCAGGCATCTGGGGTGGCCGCCGCCGAGCTCTCCTACGACGCTCACTCCCCCTAATTTATTTACTGCAGGAATTGGCCACCAAGGAGAAAACGGACAGGGAAGGAGAAAACAAAAATGTTGCCATCTACCCACCAGCGAAGTGGCCTACGGCTTGGGCTTCGCTACAGGGGACAGCTCAATCCCTGAGCGGCTAAAGTAACCGGCTCAATCCCTGAGCGGCTAAAGTAACCTTTGCTATGCCAGCAGAATAGTTGTTACTTAAACCAAATTCTTATGGGCATATAAATCCACATCACTTTTTTGCGGGAGACTCACACAACAGATGCATACTCGGAACATTCGAGGAGCACCGGAGGAGCAACAACGATCATGCAGTGTTATTTTCAACACTTGTTTTGGACATAATTATACATGAAAGTATAATTTACATGAAAATCATAGTTTGATGAAAGTATGTTTTATAATTAGTGAATATTTTGTGACATCATATTCATTAATTTTACTAAATCTAAAAATGGCATTTAATTTGTCAAAAATAACAGAATATTTATATTTTATATATTTGTAAATAATATATAATATAGTAAATATAGTAAATAATATTTTAGTTGATGAGCTAAATTTTAAAACAAACATTTAAAAAAGGAAAATGACAACACAGTGTTAACGACGTTAACACTGTGAAAAATATTACATTTAAAAAAAACATTATTATTAACATTACATAGGCACAGAAGACACAAGGTCCTTCCAAAACATCTTTAAATAGTTCTAGGAAAATAGACGAAAAAAAAAATCTTCCACATTCTGAAGATAATATCAAACCCAAGAACAAAGCCTGTTGGGTAAGGATTGTATCTAATTGATTTCACTGTTTGTTATGTTAATGTAATAGAGAAAACAGTGGGATATTTAAATCAAAAGGGAGAGCTGTCAGGCCAGGTGCAAAGAGGAGAACACAATGATACTGAATTCTGCGTCAGGCTATTGGTAATCAATTGGAATGGAGCGAGGATTGAAAAACTGTCTGCTTTGCAATTGTGCTCAGTTTGAGCAACAATTTGAAAATAACAGTGAGAAAAAAGAGATTGTGACAAAGTCAATATGGAGAGCCACTTGAAGGACAAATGAGAGAATTGCAAAGTACCCGGGTCTTTGTTACCTTGTCTGGCTGGATGTACGTGGCAGCGGCATTTAGAAGAGCTGAATGGAGCTTTCAAAGAGCAACACAATCAAAAGCCAATAATGCAACAGCTGAACAGAGACACATGAATATTCTAATGCAACCACTGTGTTGTACCGCAGTAAATCAAATGCCCGAGGGCATGAGCTAAGTGAATATTTCTCATGCATTTTCAATATTACTGAAATATTAATGAATGATATGAATGAACTAAATGAATGTTAAATAAGAAAATCCCTCCCTGGACCTGCTTTACAATCAAATTTAAAAGCAGAGCCCTGTGTCAGCTGTAGTAACATCATTAATATTATGGATGTGTCTGTAATCATTTCATCAAAGTACTGGAGCTCTGCATTTCTCTCCACACAGCATTACTGTTTCAAACTGAAAAAATGACAAATGATTTATCACATTTTGTACATTTTGCAAATTCATCACACTGATACAGTGTCATACTGGTACGGCTACGTTTTACATTATTTAGGATAAATGGATGGGTAACTTTCTCAGAGGAAAGTATTAAAAGTGGACAATATTAATAAATATGATTCGAATTTGTTCTTGAACCATGCTTATTAAATTTTGTTTACAGTAAGTCATTTGGGAGGGAAGGTTCATCATGTTTAAAAAAAAAAATAAAAAAATATGCAAGACTTTGCTAAAGGCATAGTTCACCCAGAAAATAACATTTTGTCATCTACTCACTCTCATATCACTCCAAACCTATGTTTTTTTTTCTTCTAGAAAACACAGAAAATTACCATAAAAGTATTTTTTGAAGTAAGCTTTAATGTGTGTTTTATATGTTAAATAAAGCAAATGAATCTAAATATTTACAGTTTGCTAAATTGTATCATTGTAAATAAATTATTCAATTATTCAAGCCACGGTGCATGCTGGGAATACCAACATCATCAAGTTATATATGTCAATTAACTTTAAGCATTTGAAATGTACTTATATCTGTCTATCTACATAATAATTTAATTATTTACTTTTAGAATTGATTGCAAATATAGCATATGCTTAATATTCCCATTCCTTTTTTTATTCACTTTCACTGTGTGTGTGTGTGTATAGATTATATAAATTTAAAAATAAATAAATATAGAGTAGCAAGAAATCTAAAATTTTCTATTTGTTGTTCATAGGAGTAACACAGTCATACAGGTTTAGAACATGTTTGGAACAGGTTTGGACATGAGGGTAAGTAAATGATGACACAATGTTAATTTTTTGTTGAAATATCCCTTTAATATTTTGTTGAGTTTTCAGGACAAACGTCTCTTGTGTAGTGGAGTCTTATGGTAATACTCTGTTCTCTTGCTGCCATCTTTTGTCTGGTTCTATAGCTTACTCATGCTTTCTCCCTCTCATCTTTCGTACTCACCCTCCCCACCATCCTGTCTGCCAAAGGAGTTTTTCCAAGGAGAACTTTTAGGGAGGGGATGAGGAGAAAGGGGTTTATAGGAGCTGGAGTTGAGGGAGGGGGAGAGCGTTCTTAGTATCTGACTTGTTAGTCCACAACTGTCCAATTTGTTGAGGGTGGTGGGTTTGATTAAAGCAGGGGTCCCTCCTGCTGCTCGCCCCTCCCATCAATCACATTGATAAGTCCCAGAAAGGCAACATATTGCCTGGGAGGAGGACGGGGAGGGATATCAATTTCACTGTCGTGCTGTTCTCTCCCCACCCAAAACATCTCGCACCGTTTTGGTAGAAGTGCAGACCACCAAGGAGGAGGTGAAGGGGAGAGAGGATGTAGCAGTTCTGCTGGGGTTTGAAGGGGCAGCCAGGGCTCTGGGGATTGGGAAGGGGGCAGGTTTGCAGTTAGAAAGGCTGGTCAGGGTCAGTCGAAGTTTGTTAATGTCTTTTTCTTTTTTTCCCCCTTTTCAGGTTAAATATGGTAGGCTGTAATACTGGACTTATTTGTGCTGACGCTGTTTGCCGAACGCCGCATGAGGCTATACGGGCTTTCTTCCCCCATTGTGCTGAAATACATATGAACCGCTTCCCCTGTCTTGTTAGCAACATCTATGGCATTAAACCAACTGTCAATCAATAGCTGTACAAAGGTGTGGATGGCAGGCCAAGGTGAAGGTCATGATGACTGGCTCAGCTCTAAGGAGAGAAATAAATGCATGTCCACAATGTCATAATAGCTGTTTTTCTAATGAACTTAAATTACTTAGTCAACTTAGTCATAATCACCCTCCTTTACCAACACGCAATATTGTCACAAAGAGATCTTTAGCCATACACTTACATTAGTGATTGACTGAAAATACATTATACACATTCTTTCTGTATACAGGAAAACATTAAAAGCAGAGCTTGATTCAATATTAAATGTTTTCCATACCTTATAGTAAATCAATGCTATATATTATGCAGAACCAAAGCAAACAAACAAACTTAATAAATAAATATTGAAACATTTAAATATAACTCAAAAAATATTGGTAACAATTCACAATAAGACAATAAATAATTGTCTTCACTTATAATTAACAATGAAAAATACTTAATGTTAATTTCAAAATGTACTAATACATTATTAATATCAAAAATTGTATATGTTAATATTATTTAATGGACCTGAGCTAATGTGAGCTAACAATGAACAGTTGTATTTTTAGCTGTTATATGTTAAAGATTAATAAACTGTAACAAATGTATTGCTCATTGTTATTTATGTTATTAACTAACGGGACATTATTGTAAAGTGTTACCATTATATTTAAAATTAATATTAAATAATTATAAATTTAAATATAAAGGTAAATCAATTAAGAAGAGACATTGTTATTTGAAATTATATTTTGTTAATTTCACGTTTTGAGTTAATAAATGTATCTTTCATCAGGACTCTAAAACTCTTAATTACCTGTTATTTACTATAATTACCAAATTACAATAAATGTTTTTAGCATTAGTAGAGCTACAAATTTGGACTGCTTTTAATTAATTTATTTAGAATTGTCATTTCTTTTGTTGTTTTATCCTGCATAAGCTTGAACTGACATCTTATGTGAAATGACAACATCTGTCTTTTTCTTTGATAATCTTTTTGTATCTCAATTAGACTTTGCTAAAAGTGCACTCGATTCTGCGTGGACCTCAATCAATTCTTTTTCATCTCCCCAAGCTGTCGTCAAACATAACAAGATCACAGCAGGAAGTTCATGTCACCAACTTCCCCCCTGAACATGATAACTTCATCTGCCTCTAGATTTCTCCGCCAAATCTCCCATCCTGTCACATTCACACACTCAGTCACGTACAACCGTTACCAGCATTTGCTTTCCACCTAATGGAATCAAATACTGCAAAAACCCCAAACGTCAGCACTTTTCATCACTTTGCATGGCCATTTTATTGTCCTTCTCTGTGCCTTTTGAATGATAATGATACAAATTACAGTTTGGCTATATTAATAACTAAACCCGAAAGCAGAGAAAGACAGAAGAGAGGAAGAGGGGAAAAAAGGTGTCTGCCTTTTCACCGTTGCTAAGTGCTAACGTGGGATTTCCTGGGCCCATTGTCATGTCAACTGGACTGGCAGCTATTCCATGGTGATGATAATGGATTCGGTGTTGTTGGCTCAGAGGTCACGAGGTCAACATAAGCTCCTTAATGGACTGTGAAATAACTCTAACTGCATTAACCTCCCCAGATCACATGGTGGGGAAAACACTCACTCTCCTCAAATCAGAGGCCTTTATAGGCACCACGCGATTGGATTGAATTTTAATTGGCAAGGCGTACACCTGGCAGCAGTGCAGAGAATATTTTAATCTTTCAGAAAGGTGAGATAGGGAAAGATGGTAAACAGACAGCGGTAACGGCTGACGGGATTGTGAGGGTTAGAGCTAGAATATGGAAGGTCAGTGTGGCTTGCCTTTAACAAAAATTGCTTTTCACTTGTGCGTGTTTGCATTTTCATTGCTTCATTGTGTTTGCATGCTTGAACCAGTGGGCATCTGTGCTCACATCCCAGAGTGGGCTTCCCTGGAGACGCAAGCCAGGAGGGGCGTCACGTCCTCACGTTTAGCAATGGGAAATGAAAGATTAAATCACTGTGATTAGTGAGGCTTGGAATTTGGTAGCTTGACATCACCAATCATTAGGCTGAAGGAAAAATGATCATAAATTCCATTCATTACGGAAAAAGAATACATTTTTAGACAAATAAAATTCAGTGAGTTACTAGCGATTTAATGCCATTTCTAACATTTTAAACTGAGCTATTTGTCTTGCATTGTAAATATATGGGGTTATATTGATTAAAATCACTTGCAGTACTAACCAACTTGTAAGCCATTACGGACTGCACTTGTAGTAATAATTTTAAAGGACATCGTTAAATCTTATTGACTTAAGTGTGCATCTCAAACAAGATGCACACAAGAGAAAAAAAACAATAACTTACTCCCTTTTCCAATAAATATTTATGAAAGAATTCTGTTAGATAATACATTAAAACTGTCTAAACGTGTTTGCATTTTCATTGCTTCATTGTGTTTGCATGCTTGAACCAGTGGGCATCTGTGCTCACATCCCAGAGTGGGCTTCCCTGGAGACGCAAGCCAGGAGGGGCGTCACGTCCTCACGTTTAGCAATGGGAAATGAAAGATTAAATCACTGTGATTAGTGAGGCTTGGAATTTGGTAGCTTGACATCACCAATCATTAGGCTGAAGGAAAAATGATCATAAATTCCATTCATTACGGAAAAAGAATACATTTTTAGACAAATAAAATTCAGTGAGTTACTAGCGATTTAATGCCATTTCTAACATTTTAAACTGAGCTATTTGTCTTGCATTGTAAATATATGGGGTTATATTGATTAAAATCACTTGCAGTACTAACCAACTTGTAAGCCATTACGGACTGCACTTGTAGTAATAATTTTAAAGGACATCGTTAAATCTTATTGACTTAAGTGTGCATCTCAAACAAGATGCACACAAGAGAAAAAAAACAATAACTTACTCCCTTTTCCAATAAATATTTATGAAAGAATTCTGTTAGATAATACATTAAAACTGTCTAAAACATTTTACCTTGCCTCCTTCATATATTTTTAAACTATGATAATCCATCACAGACGTATTAAATGCTATAATAACCTAAACAAAAACTGAATTAAACTAGGACAATTTTTACACAAAATATAACTGTCCTTCAGTTGTAACACCATTTCCATCACAACCAACAAGTTTGCCCCAATAAAGTTACTATCAATATTTGAGATGAAACCGTTGTTATAAAAAAAAATTAAAAATCTAATTTAAATTATTCTAAATTCTATTACAAATTATGAACAGAATGCTTTTGTTGTATAATTTCTTTAATTTGGTCCCACTGTTCAAAAACATGTAAAACATATTATTATGTGAATTTAGGATACATAAAATGCCATCTATGAAATTTGCCAGACAAAAGTCTATTTTAATTCAAAAATATAATTTCCACCACCATCATTTAATCACGGTATGCAATTAACCACAAACATTATTTGAGATGTGTTGGAAATGTTCATTACAGTTTTAAGTTCAACTGTGATATATTTAGGCCTACTAATAAAAATTCAACTTTTAAAAGTGTGTTTTAAGAGAGTTTATTTTCTAAAATTCCACATTGCCAAAAGTGCCCACACTTGAAGAACCAAATCCAAATATGAAGTATTAAGCTGAGACAGGGCTCTGGAAAGGCATAATACACTCTGTATGTCTTTACCGTCAGTATCAAGCCACCTCAGCTAGGAAATGAGGGCATGCTTCAGGAGAACTCAAAGTGCCTCCACCCTCCTCCAGAGCAAATTGCAGGTGGCGAAATGAGGTGCTGAACTTCATAACGCTGATGGAGCATGTTCCGTGTGAATATAGGATAAACATCAATTAATTTCAGTCAATAAATAACGCTTTGAGGTCTTGCGTCAAAAAAGCCGAACAATTACTTTTCCATTTTTCTTGCCAAATGGGCTGATGAGGGAAAACAGGAGATCTGGCCGTGTAAATCAGTCTTAATTTTGCCTTCCCCATTAAAAAGCCGCCATTAAGACCCTCCTCGCCTCATTTCATCTTCTTCTTGTTTCACTTTTTCAATTTGTGCGAAAGGGGGAGTTCACTCATCATAAAATTTCACTTTGGCTGGCCTATCATTTGCATCTGAGCCAATAAATAGCAATTAGCATTAACAATTAAACCAGAGAGTGGAACCAATGCCCGCTCCCTAGGAAAGCTGATGAATGGCAACGAGGAAGCTTTTTTCAAAGGGAGCTGGGGGACATTAGCTTCCGTGGCCTTCCCGTAAAACCACACGCTCCAGGAAAGGAGTACATCCCGGGCTAAATGCTGATTTATTTGGCTTTACAACAGCCCGACACATCTCCCGTGGGGTCGAGAGGACGGCGTGCACGTCTGTGGGTGGCATATTTGTGTGAGGGAAAGATTACGTGGAATTTCAATCCAATCTGCCACCGTGACTTCCCGCTAAAGTACATAAGTGTTATGTGGCGCATTTAGCTGTAGAGAAATCACATTTTATCCTCACGTCTAGGTGAGGTGGAGTTTTGCCCTTGCACATCGCAAACATACGTTTCCTAGGAACCTAGACTATAACTGTCTCAGCTGTACTTTTCTCAGAAATAACCGGGGAGCGACACCTCATGCAGTGTATTATCCGCGGGTGGCATATGGGTCTGTTTAGCCTGGTGTAATATGAAAGCACATTTTTATTGTTTCATTTTAGTGACCCATTTTATTCCCTCTCAGCAGGACATGAAAATAAAGTGCAGGTTTGAGAGAAACTGAGAATAACCTCTAATAATAAGATTCAGACACTCTCTAATGATTCAAACACAGCACCTCTGAGACGTGTGACGAGAAATAGCGTTGGTTAATGGCATGATGACTTACTGCACGAGACCCCTCCTCTACAGTCTCGTATGCCTGGCTTTATGTACACAGTGGGTACACCGTTCAACTCTGCTGAAAAGGAGATCATACTGTCCGTGCCTTATGATTGCTTTCGCTTGCATTAATCATCCAGTAAAGAACTGACACAGCAGTATGGGTGCCCTGCCTAACAAACCATAGGCTAAGGACAGTGACACCCAAAAGCAAAAAAGGGGTTCCGGTGAAATTGCAGGAGAACGGCAGTCATTCTTTTTTTTTTTTTTTTATTAAAATCACAGACCCATTAGAAAGCTCCTTGTTCGCCTTCAGTGGAGCAGCAAATAAAGAGGCTCCAGAGCACAGGACTCCTACTGTCTCCACGCGGCCACGGCGCAGGCCAGCGCCAGTCATGTTGTAACGCTTGTAAGAAACAGATGTTCCTTCCCTGACAAATCTCCCCTTTTGATTTATTATTCATTTGCTCAGATCACATTGGAGAAGTCTTTGGCTCATTAATTAAATCCCACGCAAAAATAAAAAAAGGAAGAAAAAAAAACTGACCCTCTCAAACTTATTACCAGAAAAATGACTTTGAAACATCACATCTGAGAGCAAACTTTCATGTATGAGAAAGGTGTAAAAAGTAAAAGTCTGAGTAAAAATGCACTCTACAAAATAAAGTCTGGGTAACCAGGTATATTTATAAAAAAATGAATAATATAATATAAAATTATAATATAAAAAGTGGTTCACCGGAAGAGAATATATTAAATAAAATATTTCAAAATAAACAGATTTAATTCATCACATGATGACATTCAATTTCTTCAATATTTTTGATTTTATTAAATACAAATAACAAAAATACCAAATATTGCAGAATTATATCATCATGTGATAATAAATAGCATATTTTGGATTGCATGACATGAAATCTCAAGTTGTTTGTGAATTTTTTGTAACATTATAAATGTCTTTACTAACACTTTTGCTCAAAATAATGCATCCTTGCTTAATAATAGTATTACGTTCTTTCAAAAAATAAATAATGACCCTAAACTTTTGAACGGTAGTGTATATTCTAAATATAAAGCATTTCAGTAAAAGCAATAGCTTAAATATCCCTGCTCCAACCAGATATCAGTCAGTCATGACAACCTGCTGTGCTTGTTATTAAAAATCACACAACTTGTGAAACACTAGTATATTGTGTGCAATAGCTGCCAATTCCAGTGTGTCAAACGATCTTTTAATTAGTCCTTTTGATTCACTTGTTGAGAGCAATTAAAAATGAGGAAGCTGTCCCACCGGTCAATCTCCAAACTCTCACCAAACACCGCGGCGCTCTGGGGGAAGTCGTCGCACAGTTGGATAATGCAGATGTCTATGTCACACCCCAATTAGAGTGATCTCACATTCCTGAAGGGTGACAGTCTCATAGCGACTGCTTGCCAATCACATTTTGTCATTTCTATGACATCATTTTGCAATCTACATCGCAGCGCATGCCAAGTCATCCGCTGAAGTCTAATCTGCATCCTGCTCATAAATAAACCATGTCAGGCTAATTTTTTTTTTTGCAAGCTAAGATTGATTGTGATTGAGTACAGAAGCCTATAATTTGGTCTGTTATGCCTTTAAATCCTATCGTAATACAAATAAGACCAGTGCTTTGTATACAGCTGTTTGCCCAGAGCCCTATACGAGTGTTGCACAAAATTAATCTGACACACAGGAATTTTTAGGAGAACTTTAGCTGTTCCTAACATGCCTGGTGAGATCACATATCCCAAGGACTGTCAGACAAGATCCGGGGTGTTCCAGTAGGTGAAAGTCAAGGATCGGGCGATAACAGAGCCCGTGCCCTGAGCAGACAGAAGGGTCACATGGCACTCGACTTCTTCATTACAGTTTCTGGAGAAGATTAAATACCTATTGACTGGCATCACAATGGACAAAGGTTTGATCTTAATGTTTTCCCCAGTTTCCAACTGCTTTGTTTGATGAAAGAATGTAAAAATACCCCGTAAGTCCCAGTGCACGAGGCTGTTCCTGATGCAAAAGCGCTTTGGGAGCTGCTAAAATTAAGTGATGTCACTTCTCAATGACATTTTAATGATACTGGAGCTCAATGAAAGAGTCGGGATGCTTTGGAGCATCTGCTGGGAATAGTCAAACACACACACACACCCAAATGACAGAAACTTCCTTTGTCCCTGCTGCCACGAGGACCGTGGGGGACGAGGCCGGTCTAATTAAGTCAATCTGTGGGGAGAGCCGGTGTCATTTCTACTTGGCATCAGCACTCTGGCACTGGCAGCATGGTTGGCATTGAGCATCTCAGAGGAGAGATGGAGAGACAGATTTGAGGAGCGAGATAAGTAGGAGACATGTAACTGATTTGGCACGCGCCGAGAGCTTTGGCATGTCTGTGGTTCGGCGGCTCCTGTCTCTCTCCATCTCCCTGGGCTCCTCAGTGTGTTTGAGTAAGCACTCTGTGTTTCGACAGCCCATGCCAGCAGAGCAGGTACAACATGTCTTAATAGACTCAACAGAAACGACAACAGGAAGCCAGATGATCAGTCAAAGAAGAACATCAATTAAAATGTCAATAGATTAAAACTGATATTTGAGTACAGGAAACAACTGGCTACATCACCAAAAAAAAGCATTTTCTGAGGTATTCAGTTACATTTTGGTGCAACCTTCTGCTTTTTCCATTTTCTCACAAAATGTGTTTTTTCTTGTTGCACCCTCAGATATAAAAAAATGTGTACTGTCATGAAAAATATGTATAATATTTATCTCATAATACTGGCAAATCTAGCATTCAACTACTATAAATAAATAATAGAAACTGATTGACTGATTTTCAGATCCATCTACTGAATTGTCACTACAGTCAGACACAATTTCTTTACAATATGAATGAGGCTTCATATAACATGATTGTGAAAAAAAAATAACTTTAAAAAATTTAACTAAACTATTAAATTAATTACATTTATTAAAGTCATAGGAGGGAAAGGGTCCTTCGGGATATGATAGTGCCTGATTTAAAATGTTTTCAAAATACAGCTGTGAAAATGTGATAGTAGTATATATATTTTTAAAATGCAACATTTTGTTTTATACAGACACAAAAAAATAACAAAATACATAAATCATAATATATTTTCAATCTACATAAAAGTTTTAAGGGTAGTGCGTAATAATGTAATATCACAAGTTTGATAAAATACAGAGAAAAAGGAAACGGTAAATTTTTGCAACAAACATTCTGGTGATCATCTCTGATTAATTTCAAAATTTAAATATAGCTAATAATATAAATAAAAAACAAATTAGTTAAATATACTATTATTATTATTAATAATAATAATAATAGCAGGTAAATTTGCGGGACATGTTTTGTCCCATGTCTCAAGAATCAATGAACTTTTAAAATATGTTTGTATTAAGAACTGCAGCATTCAATTGTTGAACATTTAATGAGGGTTCACTCATGTTAACAACTACCCAGGACTGGTGTTAGCATGAATGCCTTCTTGTAGTAAACTAAGGGGGAGGATTACTAAAAAATACATACAAAATAATGTTTCAGATTCTAAATAATATTTGTTAGTGATTACATTACACAGAAAGGCATGAATACCTACTACCACAGCACACAAGACATCCAATGCAGCAAGTCAGGATGATGCATATTCCCTCTGAAAGAGTATTAATAAGGGTCTAAGTAGGCTTGACCCCAGAGTCCACTCATATGGTATCTACCCCATGCTGAATGAAGTCAGAAAGGGAGGGACGGCTCCTGCCAGCCTGATAACATGGGGGTGTTGGGCAGGGTGAGCAGGGAGAGGGGCTCTAGGGCTAAAGCAGGCCAGCAGCCTGGTGGATCGCACCAGCCCGGGGAAACAGGGTGGCACGGCCGAGGTGCTGTCCAGAGGGAGATGACAGGAGCAGACAGGATGTCACCGGCAGAGCGCCTGCCTTCATCCCCGCGCTCCTCCTCAGTCTGGCAGCTGGCCCTGCTCAGACACAATGTGAAGAGACAAGCCCGAGATGTTCTCTTTTTCTAAATGTCACATGAACTCGCGCAACACAAATCGGATGGAGAAAATCATGGCCTCTGAGTCCTTGTGTCACATTTTATGAGTTCAAGCATTCACAAATGCCTCCGTTTTCTGTGGTTTGGGGCCTGTCGACTCCTTTTTCACATCTACGCTACAGTCTCTACAGGTACAATTTTGCCCGCAAGCGCTTTTCAAGGTTTCCTCTACAGTGGGAGTAGATGATAGCTTAAACTGTTTGTAAAACTGAGTGTTCATGTAAGTTAAAGAAGAAGGTGAACTGAGCTAAGTGGACAGGCAGGTCTCAAGCACCATTGCAGAATCTAAGACAGCTTTATTCTAATAAAATTAACCAAAATGTACAAAAACCACAATATACTGAGGTAAAAAAAATAAATTTAATTAAATAAATAAAGAGTAGCCTCATGTTCATTTGGGAATACACATTACACTAGAAACTAAAGCTGCACTCACACCGCCTAACCACTAACATGACAACGTCTGCTGGTTTATACGCTCTCATAAAGCATGGGACATTTTCTCAGGATCCCTAAGGCGTTCCCTGCCAGTGGCATGAGGTTACACATTTTAATGGAAATGTTTTGTTCCCTGCCTGAGGTTACACATTTTAATGGAAATGTTTTCCTTGGGTACCACTCTATCCTCATTTCTATTTTCTATTGATTTGTCTTTGCATCCCAGCGCGTATAAAGTGGTCAATCACTGAGGTAAGGAATGATTAATTTATGGCTCCTTCCTGCCTTCCCCATATAGCTTCCAGGGGAGCTATATGAGACTTTCTGGCAGGACATACCACTGACCTGGATCTGTTACTCGCTAAAAGTGCTCAACAGGTCTAAGGAAAACTGTAATATATTGCATACATATACAGTACTTTGCTGCCACAACAATACATTTTGTCAATTTGAATTAATCATAATTCTAATAACAATTCTTATAATGATATCTTCAAAATTATAATAATTCATAATTATTATAATTATTTTGTATGTTGATTTTTTTTCCTAATGAATAAGCTGAACTATATTTACAGGCTTACAATAAACGCATCATGGACAAATCTCAAGTACCTCAAGTAATAATAAAAATAGTTTAATATGGCACTATTGCGAAGTGTCAAACAACAAACAACATAAACAACAAATATAACAACATATTCAAGATCGGCACCTCCAGAGGTTAAAATGTTTTTTACTGTTTGTTTAACTTGACTGAGAAGTGTTCTACCGACAGTCTCAACCTTGAGGTTTTCCTTACTTATCATGGAGGTGACTGGCGGGAAATGAGGTTTAATGAAAGAATTCATAGGAAGACTTTAAAATAGCACTGTGTTTCTGACATGTTCAGAGGTCAGCACCAAAGTATTAAGTATATTATTAATTATGCTGCATGTTGAATTATTGGCACTCTTCTGCAGTCAGGTGAGGCAAGCTGATCAATTTACCCTAACATCAAAGACAAAACATACCTTGCAAATCTTATAAAGGGGGATTTGTCACATTAATGCAAGCCTTGTGAATAAAATTGCACTTTTAATATACTCTGGTACTGTCTATGCTGTAATAAACAAAATATTATGAATACTGCTAGTAGAACATTTCTAAATGAAGTAATACCAAATTTTGTTTTTAGATTCATTTCATATTCTTCAGCTTTCACAGAATTTGGAACCAGTAAAAAGTTTGAAATTCTTTAAAGTAAGTGCACAAATAACAGATTTTTCTCCAGTATTAATATTTCTCATTTCTATATCTTGGTAATATTGGTATGTCTAATCTCAGACCTTGACCTTCTCAGCTGGATCTAAAGCAATCAAAATCATATGTCATCATTTTGAAAAAATTATCTTTAAATGATATGCAGTTCATTGATGTAAAATATTTAGAATTATTTATGCCCTAAAAGTTTCAAAAACAGAGCTACAAACATGTAGATGTAAGATAATCAGCTAATATATTACACCTCATGTTGACGATTAACATTTCCTGAAGGTTGAGTACTTCTTTTCACTGGCCATTTGCTGAAGAAAAACAAAAATGACTTAAGACATTCAGATCCTATTAATTACTGTATATTTGGCACAATGTTCAAGTACATACTGAAACTACAGATCAGCAATTTACACAAGAATGTGTCTGATAGTGTGTGCGATGTGATATTAGGGGGGTATTTGCGGGCATTTGACTGAGTTAGAGCCACGTGTTCTTTTGAGACTGCAGTTTGAGTGACAGTGTAAAGGACTGTTCATTAAAACATTGTGATTGTTCTGGTTGCTATAACTCCCAGCGCTTCATCTTTACCTGAAGCCTTCAAGGACACAGCAGTGACACAGACGCTCCAGCTACAAGTTACATGGCTTTAGGCCAGATATCTGCTGTGTTCTGTTTCTGTTTGTGTAGATTCAATTTGACGTCTCACTCCATTTTTCTCTCGTTTTCTGTCTCTCTCTCTCTCTCTTTTCTCTCTGCTCTTTGCACTCTGCTATATTTTAAGGTTTCTTCTTGTCAAAAAGTAGTCACAGACAAAGAGTATTTTTCCCTTGGTGGCTTTTAATGGGGAAACTTTTTTTTTTGTTTACATGGTTTATGTGTACAAAGTTTCTTCACTTCACTTGTTTTATTTATAAACATAATATAAAATATTAAATAAAATATGAATTTTTATAAATTCTATTAAATGAATACATGCATAAATATGATTATTCACATAAATAATAATTCAGCTGCTTAAACACATGTAGCCATCCTGTAGTACAGCTGTATTTATCATTCATTATATATCTATTGTTACAGATATTACTATATGCTATTATTTATATATTTTCCCCCATTTTTCTTAATTTAACTAGATTTTCAGGATTCTTTGATGAATAAAAAGTTAAAAAGAAGAGCATTTATTTAAAATAGAAATCTTTTCTAACAATATACACAACAGTTCAAAAGTCTGGGGTCAGTCAATTTTTATTCTTTCTTTTTTATTAAAAGAAATTAAAACTTTTATTCAGCAAGGATGTGTTAACTTGATAAGAAGTGATAGCAAAGATTTGTATTGTTAGAAAATATTTATATTTTCAATAAATGCTATTCTTTTGAACTTTTTATTCATCAAAGAATCCTGAAAAAAGTATTGGTTTAAAAAAAAATATTTGGCAGCACAACTGTTCCCAACATTGATAATTCTAATAATAAATCAGCATATTAGAATGATTTCTGAAGGAATGCAGCCTTGATGAGCAGAACAGACTTCATTAAAAAACATTACAAGTCTTACTGATCCCAAACTTTTGACCGTTAGTGTATAATATATATATATATATATATATTATTTTTTTAACAATAATAATACTTTTTTAACAATAATAATAATCATATTTTAAACATCATAATTCATATTATAATTATTTTGTATGTTGATTTTTTTCCCCTAATGAATAAGCTGAACTATATTTACAGGCTTACAATAAACACATCATGGACAAATCTCATATACCTCGAGTACTAATAAAAATAGTTTAAAATGTTACTATTGCAGAGTGTCAAACAACAAACAACAAATATAACAACATATCGAGGGGTGAGAACCAGAAAGGCGTAAGTGACATTTCACCGATCTGCACCTCCAGAAGAAAAAAAAAATGCACTGTTTGTAATTTTTGGTTTAATGGGAATTTGTGAGGCAACAAGCTGATGACTTCACCTAAAATCTGCCAAACGGCGATTTGTCACATCAATACAAGGCTTGTGAATAAAAATGTACTTTTTATATACTCTGGTACTGTATATGCTGTAAAAAAAAAATCTAACGAATACTGCTGGTAGAACATTTCTACATGAACTAATACCAAATTTTGCATTTAGATTTATTTCATATTCTTCAGCTTTCACAGACTTTTGAACCAGTTTGAAATTCTTTAAAGAAGTGCACAAATAACAGACTTCTCTCCGGTATTAATATTTATCATTTCTATGTATCTCTATAACATGCCAAAATGGTAATATTGGTATGTCTAATATCAGATCTTCACCTTCTTGACTGTATCTAAAACAACCAAAATCATACATCGTCATTTTGACAAAATTATCTTTTGATGATATGCAATTCATTATTATAAAATATTTAGAATTATTTTTGCCCTAAAAGTAAAAAAAAAAATAGGACTACAAAAACGCAGATGTAAGACAATCAGCTCATATACAGTTTTTTCCATCTCATGTTGACGATTAACATTTCCTGAAGGTTCAGTACTTCTTTTCACTGGCCATTTGCTGAAGAAAAACTAAAATGACTTAAGACATTCAGATCCTATTAATTACTGTATATTTGCCACAATGTTTAAATACATCAAGCGCACACTGAAACTACAGATCAGCAATTTACACAAGAATGTGACTGGATTTGTGTCTAATAGTGTGTGATATGAGATTACGGGGGTATTTGCGAGCATTGTTAGAGCCGCGTGTTCTTTTGAGACTGCAGTTTGAGTGACAGTGTAAAGGACTGTTCATTAAAACATTGTGATCGTTCTGGTGGCTATAACTCACAGCACTTCATCTTTACCTGAAGCCTTCAAGGACACAGCAGTGACACAGACGCTCCAGCTACAAGTTACATGGCTTTAGGCCAGATATCTGCTGTGTTCTGTTTCTGTTTGTGTAGATTCAATTTGACGTCTCACTCCATTTTTCTCTCGTTTTCTGTCTCTCTCTCTGCTCTTTGCACTCTGCTATATTTTAAAGTTTCGACTTGTGAAAAAGTAGCCACAGAAAAAAAAAAATGTGTATTTTTACCTTGATGGCTTTTAATGAGGAAACTTTTTTGTTTACATGCATGGTTGATGTTTACAAAGTTTCTTCACTTCACTTGTTGTATTTATAAACATAATATTAATAAAATATTAAATAAAATATTAATTTTTAAAAAATGCTATTATATGAACACATGCATTAATACGATTATTAATTTAAATAATAATTCAGCTGCTTTAAAAACATGTAGTCATCCTGTAGTACAGCTGTATTTGTCATTATACAGTGGGTACGGAAAGTATTCAGACCCCCTTAAATTTTTCACTCTTTGTTATATTGC
>NW_015555763.1:439292-440061 GCF_001515605.1 Sinocyclocheilus anshuiensis
ATTGAAGGGGGTCTGAATACTTTCCGTACCCACTGTATATCTATTTTTACAGATATTATTATATACTATTATTTATATATTTGTTCCCTTTTTTCTTAATTTAACTACAGTTCCAGTCTAATAATCTGAATGGCCATAAGGCGTTCAGCAGTGTGCCTCTCCGACTGTCAAATTCACTGACCGAAACTAACTGTTGTATAACTACAACACAAAAACACAGATTTGCTGAATATATGATTAGTTCATTACAATACAGTTTACTTACGATACGATACGATACGATATACTTTATTGTCCCCTTAGGGAAAATTTTCTTGGGATTAGTGTCTTGCTTAAAGCTGCAGTCCATAACTTTTGGCGCTCTAGCGGTTAATAAACAGAACTGCGTGCGTCTAGTCCGAATATTATTATAGGTGTACCGTAGTGATTCAGGACAAGCCAAAAACATGGTTTGGAAAATGGATAATGGATTCACTCACTTATTATATAAATTTTGCAAATTTTGAACACAAAAAAAGTTACGGACTGCAGCTTTAAATTAGAGTGAAGTTATGCACAGGCTTGTGAGTATGCTTCACTGCTTGAGATTATTTTTATTTCTTCATCTCAGTCTCTTTTTATGAAATCATTTCAACATATTTTGTGATGCTTGGTTTGAATGGACGCTCTGCAAAAGTGCTGCATTCTGCTTGTTCTTATTATCATGTCAGCCTTATTCTGTCTTTTGCAGTCTCTCTGCAATAGTCAGGATACAGCAGTAGACTCGCAG
>NW_015555763.1:441182-473682 GCF_001515605.1 Sinocyclocheilus anshuiensis
CATGGTTTGGAAAATGGATTCATGGTGTACTCGCTTATTATATACATTAAATTATAGTATCAAGTAAATGTTGAACACAAAAAAGTTACGGACTGCAGCTTTAAATCCACTTCATTTTGGATAAAATCATCTACTTTCACTCGATTGATGCTTGTATTTCTTTCAACATTATTTTTCTCTCTCTTCAACAACAGCCCAAACTGAAACTGGCTCTATGCTCCACACAAGGGCGGCTGAAAGTCAGCGAGTGTGTGCTGGAGTCGGGTGTCACATGAAGTCTACATTGTGGCAGCTACGTGCAGCGGCCTGTGGCTCTGGCTGGAAGAAAAGGCAAAAATAGATTGAACATGCCGGTGCTGTGCTTGTTCCATTGCTTTGTGTTTGTTACTTTTTTCCCGAGCTGGGACAAAAGGAGACGCAGACTGCAAAAAGGTGCGATTTTGACAGATGAATCGGGCTGGCCGAAGGGGAGCCCAAACAAGAGACTAAATCAGGACAGAGGGAAATGCAGAAGAGTGGGTTTTAGACTCTCTTTATACCTGAACTCATCAGGGAGTCTGTGTGAGCAATTATAGGAGGATCTTTTTTATGATTGCTATCAGGGGTGCCTTTTGAAATAAAGGTGTGCTCTTCAAGACTATGCACTTCATCTGCAATTAAATTATTATTTGTGAATACATAACAAAAGTCATTTTGAATGGTCTGTTCAGACAGCAAAAGCAACAACTACATATTTTCAATTAATAATACGTTTTTCTAACTAAAATAAAAATTTGTGGAGTCCAAAACAAATGTTTGGAAATAGGCACATGCGGGTATAACAGATCTAACAACATTCCTCCATTGCTACGACTCCACCCTTATATTAAATATTTACTGACTAATAAAATGCTGTGGTCTATTACAATTTTAAATAATAATAAAAAACTTTACTAAGAAAACAACTATACACTCTAAAAAACGCTGGGCTGTTTTTTCAACCCAAATGCTGGGTTGAGACCACTGGGTAAGGACGTTGGGTTGTTTTAACCCAATTTGGGTTGAAAATTGGTCTTGATCTATAGCCCAGCGGCGCTGGGTTTGGAACGCGGACGTGAAAGAGAGCACGCACGTCACGTTAACATCGGACGACACCAGTGCGAGAAGCTCCATTTTCTCAGCGTCTTCAGATGGAAGCGAGTGCGAGTGAAAGACGGTTTATGGTAAGTAAAGATTAAAAATGTAAAGTCATCATTCATTGTTTGAGTCCGGTAGTATTTTGAGATTTCATGGAAGGCGGAAATATTCCGAAATTTTTTTTTTTACTAAGAGATAAAGAATGTTTGTTGTTTTTGTAGATGTTGAAAGCCAGATACATAGGAGAGCATAATTCTTTTGAGATTGATGCGAGTTATTTTTAGAAAATAAAGGTTTCTGTTGTCTCCTGCCTGTTTACTTCACATTTTGATGCAACAACAGTATGATTACGTGTTCATATTTTATGTAAACCATTGATTTCTGTGTTTTTCATTGCAGAACTCAAACCAACTTTGGAGTTGTCTGATTTGGAGAGTCATTATTCTTGGTCTTCCTTTCTTAAAGGAATAGTTCACACAAAAAAATCATTTACTTGCCATGTAAAAGATGTCACATGCCTTTGCTGTGCTGATGGGGTTTCTTCATGACTACATCAATTATGATAAAGAGATCATGAAAATAGGCAGCGATGCCTGATCTGTATTCATGGACTATGAAACAAACTGTAAGTGTATAATTTGTAAAAAGAAAATGTTAAATGCTTGTTCTGTGTTGTTGTTTAGTAGAAATGGAGTTTACACTCTGTCATTCATACACATGCTCACATTCTTTCACACATATGTTTCTGATAAATGTTATAATATCAGTGTTAATGTTGTGGTTTATTTACTGTCATGCCAGAATAGTTTGTAAAGAACTTAACTATTAACTAATTGTACAACTATTGTATAATAGTGTTTTTGTATAATATTTTTATACAATATATAAAATTTACCAAAAAAGTCAAATTTGATCTTAAAAGTTATATTCAACAAATGTTCAATGCTTCGTTTATAAACTCTGTAGCTGTTAATGCCATACTTTTCTGCATTTCTTCTTACATGCATATTACTTTTGACTGTTTTCTCTTGTTTTAAATAAATATTTACCTTTTGATAGTCATTCTGTGTGTGTAAAAGTGATTTTAAAATGAACAAGATTTGTAGGTTTAATGTCTAGCTCGATTTGGGTTCATTTTAGCCTAGCAGTATAGTAATTTTAAACCATAAAAAAGCAACCCAGCATGCTGGGTCAAACATTATAACCCAACTTGTTGGGTTAAAACAACCCAGCGCTGGGTTCGTCCCTTTTTGACCCAGCGCTGGGTTGCCAAAATTTGTTTTTAACCCAGCAGTTTTTAGAGTGTACAGAAGTATGAATGATTGATAAGCAATCATGTAGCAAGTTTTCTTAAATGCATATTAGTCAGAGTTCCTTTTGAAGTGCTAAAGAGAGTTCAAATCATGTCCTAATTACCGCCCAGCTATGGAAAGTAGAGCGCTCTGATTTGAATTTGCCCTGCTTTTGAAATAGCTCCCTAGGTCCAATTCAACATTTCACCAAAGCTGATGTACTGTTTGTAATATTTAAAGCCCAAATCACGTGGAGCTTGAGAGTGGAATGAAATGTAGAAAAAAATTAATAAAAATTAAATAATTATAAAAGTGGAAACACAAGAAAGAATGTAAGAAACTATACACACTTTTACTATATTTCTATTTTGGCTACACTCTCAGAAATAAAGGTACAACAGCTGTCACTGGGGAAGTACCTTTTCAAAAGGTAAACTTTTGTACCCATTAGGTTCTAATATGTACACTTTAAGTACCAATATGTACCTTTAAGGTACCAATGATTTCTGAGAGTGTAGGTTAATTTCACGTAAAAGCATAACTTATTTCTGCTTGCTTTTGCCTCATGGCCTATCTGCTCTGTTTCATAATTGCAATGGGAAGAGGTCCACAATATAGCATTAAAAAAAAATAACTTTGCATCTAAGTGATTAAACAATATCATTCAGCTGTTCAAGCAACAAGAAAATGAACCTCAAGCCTCACTGGTTTCAAAGCATGGGGGATCTGTACTTTGACTTTTTATTAGTAGCAGCAGAAATAAAAAATGACATTATTCTATAAATGACTTTTTTTGACTCTGCAACTTTTAAAAGATGTTGGTCTATTAAACCACTGCAATTAAGTTGCTCAAAACTCCCCCCCTCATGCCATTAACTGCAATATCTAATTAAAACTAAAAAAGGGAGTCATCTTTGATTGATAGGATCTCTTTTTACTATTTTGCATTTTAATGTTCATTAATAAACTTTTATTGTTTGGCTAATTATAATACCCCCTTTAGATAATGACTTTTTGCCTTTTGTTATAAAGTGCACTCAGCTACATATGGAGAGGCTGAAGCTGATGAAGCAAAGCTTTACTTCTCATATAAAATATTAAAAACAAACAATTGTTTTTTGATTTATAGTTGTTTAATTAGCATGAGAAACCAGAGCCTTCCTTTGAAACCGATATAAATCAAATTTCACTTTTCATTTGGCTTTTTTAGTGTAACTTTTTCTAATGCTTTATTCAGCCCAAAGGACAAAGAGAGCTATTCAAAGCCATTATTAACTCACCAGTCAACAACTATTAGCAGTCATCACTCTGAGTACACTATGCATAGTTAGAGTAAATCATGCATAATATTGTATATGAACAAATGTGATAAATATTGGACTTAATTCACAAATAATCGTGTTTGTACACACAAGAGAACATATCACAAACAAATACTTCTCGCATCTAATTCACAACTCATACATACATGCATGAATTTGTTCTTAGCCTTGTTCTAATATTTGGAGTATTCTAAATAAGCGACCGTGTGAGCATAAAAAAAACACCCAAAAGATTTCTATACAACCTATCCTTAACAGTCTTTCACTATGTCACTATATAGCACCATATGATGCTCTCTTAAGATGTGCTCTCACCTGAACACAAGGATGTGAGAGATAGATTTACAGTCTTTACAATGGCTGTACATTTTCACAACTCACTTTCAAAATTATTTTATGGCATTTTTGCCTTTTTTTTTTTGTGCCTATTTTTATTTTTTGCCTTTTTCCCAAAAACACGTTTCTTTAGCTGAATAATCGGTATGTTGTTAAACAACAGATCACACTGTACTTCTATCCCTCACAGTCTCATTTTCATCACTGTCAAAAATGAAATATGGCGCAACCCTGACTATAGTCTCAGCTTCAGACATCACGCCCAAGGACCGTTGGCTGAACGTCTGATGCATATGGTACACAAAATGGCAAACATTTCAGGTATTTCTGAAGTTGTTATCTGGTTGAATTCTACAGGATTTCCAGGAGACATCTGCATCAGGTTCTTTCACCTGTAAATAAAGCCATCGTGATGCCAAACACCCTCATGGAAGAAGAAAGCCATGCTTACAACTGTGACGATGAGCGCTTATCAGAATCAACAAAACTCTAGATTTTCAAAAGTATGTGAAGTTCACAGCACTACTGTTAAAGTGAAGTTGCACAATGTTCTTGAATGAATAATTTATTAGATGCATGCTGGCCTATTATCATAGGGACATCAACTTTACATTTTCACGCCCCTAAACATGATGCCAAAAAACACAACTGTGACTGGTTGCTTTACATGTCGGTTAGGTGGCCTCTTTGGCGGTCCTTGGCCAACAAATGCTGCTAGGGATTCCAGACCTTCAGCTGCCAGTTTGACTGAGGTCTACTAGTGAATCATGATTTGTTTGTGAAAACATTCAACTGCATATTCCACACATAAATTGGTGAATGAGACCCATTGTTCTGTCAGAAGCAGTGAAAAGAGGACTAAATTCGGTAAAAGCCAGACAACAACTTACCTAGCCTTTGCAACTTCCCTTCCGACATAAGAAATAGTTTGCAAGTATTAAACTACTTGCATCATTTTATAAAATAAGAGAAGGGAAGAAAACAAGAGAGCGGAGGGCCCAGTGGAAGAGTAGATTGATCAGGGCTTGTAATGGGGCAGTGATAACCGTGCTTAATATGTTGCTGTGCTTGTGATTCATGTGCTGGTCGTGGCCGCCGTGCATGATGGATCACAATGGCGAGCTGATAGTGCCATTACTCAGTGACACGCACACCTGCCTGACACCCATCCCCTCTGGACACAGCAGCCCCCCCAGAACCCGGTCCGCTGAGACACTCCACTGGAAATTCTGCAGTCCAGCAAATCCCGCAAAGTTCCCAGCTACCTCCCTGTGCCTCTTTTGTAGGACGTTTCCCTTTTTCTTTCTCTTTACCTAATGTTTCCTTTAGTTACAAGTGCTCTGTTTCTGTCTATTGAGAGTTTGGGTATTTGACCTTTGGATTTTCAAAGTAAACTTTAAAGTGTTTCTCTTACAGCATATAAGTATTAAAAAAATTAGATTCTAAACAAAAGTAATCATATTTGATTATTCAGTGACTTAAGCTTTTTCTTGTTGTGAATTACAGTACAGTAACATGAGTAGCACTAGAATAGAAAACACTCCCATGTGACCCTGGTGTCTCCAGAGACTGTCACTATCTTCCTGAATTCTCTTATTGCATTTTTCACCATCGTATTTCAAATGTGCAAAACTGCAAAAAAATAAAAATAAAAATCACCACTTGCTACCACGGAAACCAAGCCCTCCGGCAGATTCATGTCCAAATGACATGCTGCTCAAAACTGCACCATAATCCACACACGCTAATGCTAAAACTGATTTTGTGGTAATGTTTTTTTGCATTATACTGCCTTGCTCACATAACATTAAAATTATATATATATATTTACATTTAGATTACATTTGTCACCATCTATTGGTCAAGTTCATCTTTAGAAACACAGTTTAAATTAATAATTTAATAACACTGTTAAATGTAATCTTTAGTAAATCTCAAAAATGGATATTCCTTTTTCATAAATTAAATTCACATCTAGATAACATTAGCCCTCATCTATAAAGTTCATGTTTAAAAACACAAATTACTTAGTTATCTCAAAAATGTATATCCATTTTTTATACAGTAAATTAACCACTGTATTTTTTTCATAATGTAAATGAAACTCGCATTGACATTTAAAACAATTCATTTTAGATTGACTTTTTTTATTATTATTTATTTACCAACCATAACATCACTGTCTTACTGAGGCTAGAATTTTGACGAGAATTTTTAGGATTTTGTTATTATCCATAATATCTAAATAATTTAAAAATGACCTCACAGCAAAATTGACGGCCAGGTCTCTCTGTGGTCTGTAGTTCAGAGGACCCTCATGACAGAAACGCAGTGATGGGCCTTTTACTGTCACGCCATGCACCCCACTAGAGCTCCAGTGTCAGGCTAGCAAACATGTCAACCCTCCTGATAACTGCACCCTACTAGCCACCCAAACCGCAGCGGCCCCTAGCCTATCAATCACGGCAGGCCAGCACAGAGAACCTGCCTCCCCTGCCACTGGATGATGGAGGAGGGGGAACTGGAGCTCCATGCATATCAGCCGCTGCATTTGTAGCCCTCCAGGAGAAGAGCAGGTGAAGGGCTGAGAGAAAGAGTGAGGGTGCACATGGGAGTGATAAAACACTTCCCTCTGCTCCATCCTTTCATGCAGATGTTTCCATAATTGTTTTGTCTGTCTATTCATGTCAGAGATCACATCACTTGAAAATATTGTCTTTCTTCGTAGAATGTCAGGTTTATAGAATTATTTTATTCAAATTAATTTTGAGACATTTTATGGCTAACTATAAGAAAGCAACATATACCACTTATAAAACACTTTATGTGTGATATATATCACATTTGCCAATTTGTAAATCTTAAATATTTTATTACATCAGCTTCAGAGATGAGATCTATACACACCTTGCTACTGAAAACATATGACAACTGTGACCAATTTTGCCATAGTACTGTAGGTACTGTTGTTCAGTAAATCTACACTATTTCACTTTATTACCTTTTACCACTTACTTATCACTTACAAAAGTCATATTGTGTAAAAACATTGTAGGAGCAACCTTTACATATCTACCTAATTTATAATCAAATCAATCCTTTAATTGTTTAATTGGTAATTTTTAACACAAATTGTGTTACATTAAAAATATATACATCATAAACTCTTGGATTACTTTTTAAAACATTTTTTTACCCAATTTTACCCATATTGTTTTTCTTTGTACCCAATAAGTCCAAACTAGCAAATTACTGTATATTCACACATTTTGCTATTTTCCCTTTGACTTTCAAACGCGCCTCTTAAGAAAATAGGAAGTTGACTCCACCATTTTATTTAGATGTAGGTTATGCGTATTTAATCAGATTTGTGCTCACACATTTCATAAACTAAACATGAATCTAAATAAAATTTAAATCCATTTAAATTTTACTCATTTGTTATGCGTGTATTTCAAGTGAAATACTCTCTTATCAATTCCTGCATACTTTGAAGGTAACTGTAATAAAAACCATTGACAATATAATTTAACAGCCGCATTCTCCACCAAAAGAGCATCACTTAACTAGACGTCTCTTCTCCAATTCATGGCATTTATAAATGTCAAAATATTGTGCACATCCCTCTTGCTTTCTCTCTGGCAGTGTTAAGCTCGCAGCAAGCCAGACGAAAGGAGGGTTACACTTTATTGAGGGAAAGCTGGGAAAATTACTCAGCGGAAAAGAAAACTGCTGGCATGTCATCAAAAACTCATCCAGAAGAATTACCATATGACTCTTTACCACTGACTGCCAAGAGAGGAAAAAAAGGCTTGACTGTAAAACCGTAGGAGTGTTTTGCATGTCTAAAGGCACACGCTACAACTGCCAGTGTTGGGAAGGTTACCTTGGAAATGTAATAGGTTACAGATTACAAGTTACCCCATTTAAAATGTAATAAGTAGTGTAACTATTTCAATTACTTTATTAATGTAACTGATTACATTATTTTTGATTACATTTATACATTTCTAATTCATGTTTTCAACTGTTACTCATTTTCAAACATTTAAACCAGGCCGGGTTACAGTATACTCAACACTGATTACTGTCAGACTTTCAAAATCCTCAAAAGTCCACTTGAATTAAGACTATAAATATTTAATTTTAAAGCACAGCCACCACAAAATCAGACTTTAGCACCTCTTTTTACTTTGAGATCGTTCTGAGGTTAAATACAGATTTCATACATAAATCATAACAAGATATAGTTTAATAGCTATGATACTGTTTTTAAATCAAATCTTTGCAAAGCAAATATGTCAGGAAACACTGGCATCTAACAATGCCTTGGGAAAAACAGTTAATCTTAAAAAATAAAACTGTCGAATAAGCATGTGTCCTATTCTGTGTCCTAAACTCCTTAAACATTGGTGTCTCATATTTTAGTCACTGTAATTTAATTACACTTTTTTCAGTAACTGTAACAGATTACAGTTACATTTATTTTGTAATTAAATTACATAACTCGGTTACATGTAACTAGTTACTCCCCAACACTGACAACTGCGCAGCTACATCAATCACTTGAATAAGCATGCATTAGTATGCTTGTTTTAATCTTGGATGGCTCCGTGTTATTTCCAGCACCTATTGTGAAAATGTCAAGTGGTGAAAATGAACCGGGTTGCAGATATCTGTGGCTGTCACAAATCTGTCTTAACAGGTTCTGACTGTTTAAAGAGATTCCAGTGAGAGCCGTTTACCATATTGCCTACTGACTGCTCAAATTATAACTGTCAGTTTAACTAAAATATTATTTGACTTACTTGGATGACTTTGAAAGTGCATGTCAGGGTTGACGTTGCTCTTAATATCAAAACGATATCTATTTAAGCTTTTATAATGGGAAAGGTGATAAAAGGAAGTGACAATTGTCAAGGTACCTGTAAATGCAATTCTCAAAGACTAGAAATGCACTTTGATGTGAAGACTGTCGGCACAATTTTGGTGTTAAGACTATTAGCTTGTCTCAGTAGTTTTGAATGTGCTTTCTGTTTATGAGTAGTGTAACATTAGTGAATATCTTTGAAACAGATGTCTGTTGATTGGATTTGTTGCAGAAACTAACATATGACTGCAGAGAAATTCAAAAAGAGAGAATAGCATGACACAAATTGAAGTTTAGTGGCTAATTAGCTTTAAATGAGCCACTTAATTGGTCTCAAATGCAATGAGAAAAACATCCATATTTCACTTTGTCTTCATTAACGCACTGGAAAGTGTTCATTTGATTTATAATAATGAAGTTAAATAGCAGATATTTATTTCTTGGCCTAAAACATTTTACTGAAGCATTTAACAAGATAAACTGAGGAAACAAACATGTAAATATTGAAATGAAATGTTGCCATGTTGAGCACACGGCTCACTGATGAGACTCTACATTCTCATTAAGCCATTAAAACCCTCACAGAATGCGCAGCTTTTTAGCCTGTCGTATGTCTTTTATCATATAAAGGTTCTGGAACTTGATGCTAGACCAAAAAATGCAATTATATGAACCCGAAAAAAAAAATTGGTCATAATAAGAGATCCAGTGGCATATGTTCAAGAGGAAAGAGTTTGAGTCACGGAACAGCATTGAGCTGTGGAAGGATCACAGACCAGCCCTCTTGAAGATGGCACCTGGGGGATTCTGGCCATACGTTTAAGCTTTGTCTTGTCCTACAAAGTTAGTGCGCCCTTCATCATGCTTCGTCAAAGAGGAGCTTGGCTGTGACATAGAGAATATGGGCTAGTGGCGAGAGACGAGGTATCAGTGAGGTATCGCTTCTGGCTGCTTTTAAACGGGCTGACCGCTGCACTGATTATGACATAATTAAAGCAGTAAAGCCGGGAGATTATCCACCTGGTTATGGGCTCAAGTCTCTTCACTAATAGGGCAAATGAGCAGCTCTAGCTTGCAGGTTCGGGCCAGCCGCACGGCCGATTAATGCAGTTTATTGGGATCTGTTAAAAGCATTAAGTGAAGACAAGAGCAGTAATTCGTCATGTTTAAAGGCAGGGAAATTAAATCATAGCAGAGGGAAATGAGCATAGATAAAGCAAAAATGCTCTTTTAGAGGTTACCTGTTTGCAAGCTGTGTACTTTCACGCACCGCACACCTCCCCTCCACGAGTCTCCTGGTGGACCACTTTCATTCTCCTTAAAGTGGGTAAATTGGAAATAATTGCCTCAGCCGTAAACAGAATTTGATTAAAGGACAAAGGATACCTGTGAGAGCATATGTGAGGGAATTAAATTGGATTTGCGTAACTGCTAAGTGTGGCCGCAAACCCACTTTCTCATCTACCCTCACTGGCAGCTGCGCTCAGCACTGCTGGAATCCATGTCCGTGGGAAAGTTTTTAAGCTGGATTTTAACTAAATTCTTTTTTGTTTAAATTATGTTATTTATTTTGTTATTACTTTTACAACATTTAAAATATTCTATATATCATCACCCACATTTAACATTCTAAAATGTGTCTTTACGTTATTTTTTTACCTGTGCACTACAGGTGCTTTTTAACATGATAATAATTTCATAATAATAATAATGTCAATTTCACACAAAACTAAATTTCAACTTCATGTCCCTTTAATCTACACAATGTTCTCCTTGTTTCTAAGCATTCAAGTAACTCAATTAAGCACCAGCAACAATTCTAATCTTCAATCAGATGTCATTACTGCCTCACTAAATGAGCAAAAAGTTCTCCAAGAATATCGTTTTCCCTTTCTTCTGAAGGTAGACAGTTACCAGGCAGCTAAAATTTTGGAAATCCACGAAACTACGATGGAAACCATTTACAAGCTTTTCATTTGCATAAACATGCAGACTTGTCAAAAAAAATGCTCGACTTCAACCACAAACATTCTGAAAACAATGCTACATTTTTGATGGGAAGACATTTTTTAACATAATAGTAAAATTCAAAAAGACTGCCCTGTCATAACTCAAATAAACAGATATGATAAACAGGGAATTTGAAATGCATAAAAATGCTACAGACAAAAAATGTCATGAGAATACCTCACCTTTATAGAACTTTAGCAACCAAAACTATAACATTTTAAATTGGGTTTCTCACACACACAGTTATAGAGGCAGTAGTTTTATATTGCAGAAAAAACAACTAGGTTTTAAAAATGTTTTGAAGAGTAAAAGGACAAAATTTAGGCACATGCAGTGTGTCATTGTGAAAGCTTGCATATTTTCACTTTAATTAATTTTCCAAGGACAAAAGACGGGAGTTTTGCAAGACTCCATACATTATTAGTGGGACCATCCTTTTAAACAACAGTTTTTGCTTGTTCTAAATTGCATGGAGGTTTTTTTTTTGTTGCAAAGGCGCTTGTGAAAAAATTTACCATTTCATGGTAGGGGGGGGCCATCTGCTGGTCATATTAAATAACAGATTTTCCAAAGAATTGTATTTTATATATAGGTGAATTATGTGCCATGCATATTAAATGCATAAGCACATAAAAAAAATAATCATGTAATTTGTCGTTCAGTGGTTCAAAACTTTGTAACTGTTAACTGATAGTCTAACGCTAATGACGATTTAAAATACCCGTATAGACACATCTGAGCTGTTTGTTTTTGTGTATGTATATGCGCAGTAAATGCATGTGTGTTTCTCCGCATTCGTTTCTCTCCTCCTACATTTGTGAACTAAAACAAAGAGGAGGTAACTTAGTGGAAAGTGATGAATAGGCTTGCTGGCGCCATCACTCGTACAATGAAGGTGCCGGGGCCGGGTGCAGAAATGTTCAAAGTCATTGTTCCCCTGGAGACGGGTCAGCGTATTGGTCAAAGCCTGATGCGACTCTACTGTGCTTTATCCTCATGTGCACCCAACCACCTCCACCCAGAGTAAAGAACTGAGGATTCTCACATTTATTTCCAGTAAAATCTCCCTCCCAACTGCAGCGTATGCACAAACATCTCCTTGATGTTTGCAATGCGTCCTCTGATGTTTACCTGCATAAAGAATGTCTTTGGTGTGCCTTTGTAGAAGAGATCATGTGTGTAATGTTATTCTGAATCTGGTATATCAGTAAAGCGATAAAGTATCATGACGTGGTCCCATGCACCGTGTACGTTTAACATGGCTGGTCATTTAAAGACACTTGACTGGGTAAAAGCGTGTAAAATAACACAAACAGCCTGGTCTTAAACCATAACACACCGGCAATAGTGAAACTGTGCTATTTTTATCTTAAAGATCTATTTATGATCCTTAAAATATACTTTTTTTGGTGTAACCTAGCCAAGTTGAATTGGTCTTTGAATTGAATAAATAATGTTAATTGAGATATAACCAAATTAAGCACATTTTAATACTACATGATAAATGTTCTTACAGTCAATAATTTATTCTGTCAAAACCTATTTTGAGCTATTTTAATCAGTGGATGTATAAATCATTTGTATGATATATACATCCATCATATATAATTTTATATAGAAAACTATAACAGCTGTATATAACAGTTAATATTTATATAATAAATAATATTTAGATATAACAATAATTAAAATATATTTACAATATGTAAACATGTGTTGTTATCATTGTTAAAACAATTTATTGAATAATTATTTACATTAAGGATTCAAATATCCATTTAAAATACACATTATTGTAGAACTGTAAAAAGAACTGCATATAACTCTTTAATAAAGCAAAATGTAATTGAAACAACGTTAGATAATATAATATCGTCAGATTTACTAAGATTCACAGATTTTTTTTATACCATTTAAGTCAGTTGAGTGGTCTAGTTATCGATAACATTCAGTCGTCATACTAATCTTTATGAATTTTGTCTCACTTGAAAAGTTGAACGTGAGGAACAGAGAGCCTGAGTGAAACTGTCAAAGACACGCCGAGCGCCCTGAGAATCCCCACGCAAGGCACACCTTATTAAACACTGCCTGATAGGGTCAATAGCCCGCTCTCCCAACACCACCCTAGAACAATTTCAATTTTAATAGCTTTTACTATGTATTTCACAGGCAAGCCCCCATTGAAATTGAGCCATCAAAAAGTCCCGCCGACAGATTCAAGCCCGGGAGCTTTGGCGTAATTATCCCAGCGGACGCACGCTTGTGTAAGGTAGTTCAACCTCGTTCATCATCTCCAGCAGGCCCCGGACTCTGCCTGCTAATTTCATCCCCAGGATTAGCTTTGATCACTTGCCTATCTTGTTATATTTCTTGAGGGTGAAATATCGCCTTCCACTTTTAATAAGGCTGAGCGGGGCCACGCACCGTTGCCTGCGCGCGGCATACGCGCGGAAAAAAGGGGCAGAAGGGGAGCAAAACTTTGCAGCGCGCTCTTCTGGGGAGTGACCGGAGAGAAAGAGTGAAGGTGAAAGCGTATGCCTGCGATACCTGCAGGGCAATGCAAGCTGTTTGCTCTCTGAATAGAAAAGAAAAAGAGGTGTGTGGGAGCTCTGGGCCGTACGCGCTGATACACCTCCAGAGAATGCTCGTGCGCGCCGAAATTAGCAGACGCTAGCGAGGCGAAGAACGAGCGTGACATCTTATTAAACTTGTGGATCAAATCCGCGTATCCTCAGATCATTTGCCATCCGTTTGTCACCTTCACCCTCCACCCCTCGCGCCCTGCGTTTAATTACAATGTATTGTGTTTAAAGGGGCAATTAAAGCCATCACACCAATGGCGTGTTGGACTTTAATTACCCATTGACAATAAGCGTGAATGCTGCTGTGTACTTGTAATAGCGTACAGTGCACCAATTTACGTTTATTTTTGCTCTTTTTTTTTAAACATAAGTTACAAATAACTGGTAACTTGCATTAATGAGACAATAATAAAGGCATTATTAGAAAATATATAATGCAGATCAATAGTTAATAAACATTATTATGTTTAACAGATTTAAATGTGCATAATTACATAGCAGTGGTTTTGGGCCCACGTTGTCTAACACAATTTTATTTCTTACAGTATTTATGTTTTTAATCTTTTTGTTATAAACCGAAACTGGGAAACAAATAAAACTGTATTATGTAGGATTATTTTAATTTATTAATAACAATATTAATTGTATTAAAAATAATATATTCATTTGAATAATTTTAAGTCATGCATCCCCTTTGGAGGTTTTCTGAGGCCCACTATTACTTTGCATACTGTATTATTCCATTTTGTTATGGCAGTGACCACCTATTTCAATGAATCGTGTCTCTGCAGGCAAAAGTTAACTTAGTTTAACCTTAAAATAGGTGGACCGTATTATCAAATACATGCCTGACAGTCCAGGCCAAAAGCTTGAGGAAAAAACCTAGACCTAATTACATTCGGATCACAGTGACATGAAGTATTTCAAAACACTGCTAGCTATTATTCTGTTTCTGCTCACCTTGAAATATTCAAGAGCTCACATATCACTCATTCATCGGGCAGAAAAATTGAAAAGAGAGATGGCAAAATATAATTAACCTTGTTACAGCCAGGTCAAACAACCGATTGTTATTCGTTTCATATGACAGCGCTTTGAGGCAATATTTTCCCAGGGAGACTCACGGCATACAACATAAATTGAGATCAAAATGAAAACAAGAAACCTGAATTAATACTACTGTACTGTATCAAATAAAAAGCTTCTTGGCACCTGTGAGATACCCTTAAGCAGTTTAGAGGTAAATCGCTATTGAACCAGATCCTTTTAGCTACTGGAGCTTATTGCTTCAGACTTTCATCACAGAGGCCGGCTAACATTTGATACTTCATCATCTACCCGTGGCCTCACAGGAGCCACTGAGTGCACCTGACACACACACTGCTTACAGACACAATATCTCAGTGTTAAAAGTTAATTTATAACAATATTAATATTTTGATATTTAGATATAAGATTCTTGATACACAGCAATTAACAATTGTAGGATTGTAAATGTGCACTGACTTATTGTGCTGCTTTAACAAGGAATCGCAAAAGTCATGAAAATACATCATTTATAAATCACAATGTACCCGATCATTAGGTTCTGTAAAATACTTTTGCTCATTTGTTGGATCAATTCATCAATGTTATTCATTTATTACCATATTTTAAATAAATGAATGGGCAAGTACAAACTAAGTGCATGATTAGACGGTGTTATTGAACTGTCTCTCTGGTGGTCCAGACCTGATCTGGTCTTGGTGTTTCCTGCTTAATTAAGAGTCAGCTGTCACATTGTTCATTACTTCTGCAACGCTCTTGTGAGTGAATTGCCTCCATCCATTAATATTTACAGCCTAATATCTGCAACCCTGAGAAGCCACAGCACTCAAATTATATGTCAGATAATTAAAAGAATAATTATGAATGGTCAGCAAGGTATGAGCCATATTTCATAGATGATTGTGTTTTTATATCCCATTTTTCATGGTTTAAATGTATTTTGTATGCAGATAAGCACAGGACACTTTTTAATTAACCATGAGGGGCATTATGAGCAACTTTGTTGTAAAAATTATTTTTGTATTTATCATGCATATAAACCAGGTAGAATTATGGGTTAAAATAAAGCAATATTTGTATACAATATTTTATAGTATTATCATAATTTAATTATTTACTATCATAATTTATCAATAATAATGACATGCATTTTATGTTTCCTCTTTATAGTTTTACTCAATTTTCAGAAAAAATTGGAAATTAGTTTTGTGATGCTCTTGATGACACATAGTAAATGCAGGTGCATGAGGTCATTATCTCATCATATATTCTTATATTACACAAATGTAATCCATCTTAAAGATGATTCCGCTAGCACCCAGTACACTCTGCTCCAGCCCCCAACCCTCCATACTATCCTATACAATGTGCCACACTTCCCCTCTCACAAAGACGGTCATTAATTGAATCACATAATTTTCCTCCCTGCCTCCCACAAAAGGCCATTTGCAACTTCAGGTGTGGCGGGATAATAGGGGATGATATTTCTATCCAACAATGCCAGGGGCAGACTCTGATCATTTTCTCTTCTGAAGGTTAAACTTAGATAACCTGCCTTTGGCATTTAATCAGCTACTTGTTAAACACGCTTTCGGTAATAAAATAATTTAAAATTTTATTGCTTCTCAAATAAGGCTCTTTTTAAATGGATTTAATGACTTTGTTAAGGCTTTGCTGAACGCATCCCTAGTTAGGCTAGTGTGTAAAAGCCTAATGGTAATGATATGCTTTACAGCTTGCAAAATCGCAATGATATTCATTAAAATGACTTTGGTAATCACTGTGTGTAAATTAGAAATACCTGTCCCATCGGCAGGCATTTAAAGGGATAGCATCCCATCAGACAGCATTCAGCACTATAAAAGTCTGCATGGTTTATAGAAAAAGAATTAGAAATATATGAGTGTTTGTGCTTTAATAAACAATCCTTATCTAATTTAGAGATATCATTAATGATAACCAGAATTTATTCATCTCGGTTCATGTTAATTTTACATTTGCCAATACACATTAAACATTTCGAGTTGTATGAATTAAAAATGCATTACGAACAAATATGAGTCAAATGTATTTATTAATTTACATGAACCTAGATTCATAAGCACTGTTAAAATGGTTGTTTACTGTTAGTTCATTATACCTAATGCTTTAACTGATGCTATTTTTTAAACATCCTAGCATATATTTAACATTAGCTTACAATCACAATTAATGCATTACTTGATAACTAGCATTTATTAATCTTGGTTAATGTTATTTTACATATACAAATACATTTATAACATTTCAAGTTGTATAAAATGAATCAATTATGAACAAAAAAGTAACAATATTAATTTACATTAACCTACATTTATAAATGCTATAAAAAGTGTTGTTCATTTTCAGTTCCTGATACCTAATGCATTAACTAATTTTACATGTACTGGTATAATTTTAATATTTATATTTGTATACATTTAAATTAATGTATTATAAACAAATATAAATTAACCATATTTATTCATTTACATTTAGGACTTTATTTACTTGAACCTTATTATAAAGTCTTGCACGTTTAGAGAGATGGCAACATTTAGCCATTTTGGGGTCTGTCCTGAGTCTGTCCTGTAAATGCTTGCTTTACCATGTTGATGTCGCTCTCGAGACCACCAAATACATATGCAAAACATAAAACGTCCAAAGTATTATATGAAAAAAAAATCAGCTTTCACCTTCCAACATTTCCTTCTGAAGACTTGATTGTCTGTCCTTCAGAGTCCAGATATGGTCATGCTTCCTGTCCACTGACACTCATATAAATGGCCTTATTATCTCCCATTGGGGTGGGGGAACCTGGTGTGGTCTGGTCCAATGAATCACCAACAAGCGCTCCTTTTTTGGCCGGGCTCCAGCTCTTGTTTTCTCATTAGGTTCCAGTGCCTGTTAATGACAAAGTAACAATAACTCACCTGGATTAAAAGCCTAACTCTGCAGTTGAGTGGCAGCGTGACCAGCTAATGAGGTGCATTTGGGTAAATTGTTGACAGTGCTCTTCACGGAGAAGGAGGGGCTATCTTTAATTTACCAAAGCTATGACAACAGTGGAAAGAGCAAAGTCAAGCAGATGAAGATGAATACACCGGTTGGGTCCCCGGGAACTTCTGCATTAGTGCATGACAACCTAAAATGCTCTTGTCACCAATGAGCGTCACATTCGCCTGTGGGCACTTAGTGGGGGAATAAGAAGCCGTCAGGATGACAGATTGCCAAAGACGGGGACTTCTGGGGGAAAAATGAGAAATGAACATTTGGTGGCGGCGACACACGATGGCTGTCAGTTATATGATATGCTCATGTCAATTTAATAATTCTGTCACCGCACTGCAGTGGACAAGAGGGAACGTATGAGAGAAGTCATTAACTTCATATAGGCCTCCATATTCTGTGAACGGTTACGTTAGAGCAACTCTTTGTAGATTTCAAAAACAACTAGTTTAGGCCTAGGTTTGCATGTTTCACATGTCAGTGTTTAGGGCAGAAATGCAGCCCATGGTTTTACTACAGTATTTCCACAGGGATGTGATGTGCCTAAAGATTACTTGACTTCCTGCTTAATTGGTCAGAATCTAATAATCTGCAGACAAGCAGCATATCTCAATTTCTTTTAAATAAAGCTGTGCCATTCTATACAACAATGAACTTAAAATTACATTTTAGTAGCCTATAATTCATTTTTTTTATAGGTTTTTGTTGTTGTTGTTGTTGTTTCACATGCTGATGTGCATTTCACTGCATGTGTATATTAGCATGTGATTATTAAACCAGCAACATCACAACAAGCAATATCATCTAGATTAATAAAATTACGACAACACATGATTATTCTTTCATGTATATCTGTCAATTATTTTTTTATCTCTTTAGTCTCAGTTATACAATGGGAGCTAAGTTCAGGAAAAGAAAAAAAAAAGATTAAAGAAAACATTGGCCAATCCCCCAAACACAAATTGTGTTGTAACTGAATATTTCTTTATACTTATTATTAACATTAATTTATGCTGCATAAAAACTAAATGCTGTAAAAACTATACTTACGTCATGTTACTTCATGCCTTAATTAATTTGAATAAACAACTATATTGTAAAGTGATAATATAGTATCAGTTATTGAATGGGACCTGTGTTTGGAAAAGAAAAGAAAAAAGAAAAGAAGAAAACTCTAAACACAAATTGTATTGTAACTGTCTTTGTCCAGCAGATGGCCATAAAGAGTTAATGGATGCACTGTTTGTATACGTGCTCGTATTACAATCCATTGTCACATCAATATTTCTATAAATTACATATTCATACACTTGGGTCTGTTTACGTGGTTTATGAAAAACTCTGGGACCACTATGTAAAGAAAAAAAAAAAGTAAATGTTAAGCGAGTTTACCAAAAAGTCCAAAACAGCACAACAGAACTCACAGTATGATTGTCACTGATTTTGTTTTTATTTGGGCCATGGTTTTACTACATAAACCATACTGACAACACGCATTTGTGAACTGCGTATTTTTTAATTATGATAAAAAGCAGCAACTTACCTGGCGTTTCAAACACACCTGACAGTTTCCATAAACTCCCGAGGACTTTCCAAAGCACCGCTCAAGCTGTGAAGTTGGGCGATACCATCTCTGCAGTGAGATAAGGGGTGACATCAACTCAGAAAAGGCTAATGGGGCGATACCATCACACGAGGATAGAGGGGTGTCCTGTGCGCTGTAACAAATCATCACACACGGCCGGCGGCATTTCCACAGCAGGGCAGATAGACTGATCGTGCTCAGCGGAGGCGGCTGAATCGCGCATCTCGGAGAAATGTACATGAACAGCCCGATTCCAGTCAGCTCCCCTTGAATATCTGAGTGCTTTCCTAGCGAATTAAAGGTAAGTTCGTGCTTGCATTTAGTGTTTCGCTTATTGCATGACCTGATCTGTAGTATGTTAAATAGAAACATATAGGAAAGACTGTTGTTGCCACCCTACTGATTCCAGCACCCTATGAAAATAATCGCTAAATACACTTTTTTTGAGTTTGACTGTAAAAGTAATCCCTGTAACACAACTTTCAACCTTATAACTAATGCAACTTTTTGATTAAGAAATGAAATAAAGTCAACATCTCATTCATTTAATTTATTACTTATGAAATGCAGAGAGAAAACAACTACATTATTTTACCACCTATGATGTAATTATTAGGCAGCGTAAATGTTTTGAACAGTTAATATCCATACTGTCATTGATCTGCAGTAGAGGATTTTATTATATGTTTTATTCTGTTCATCAGGACAATATATTGCATGCTGACAGTGCTGACCTGTTGCACACTAGTTTCATTCCCTGTAGAGTTTCACACTGGCCATAATGTGAGTTTATGTCTGACAGCAGGGCTCCTTCTAATTTAAAAAAATATATATTTACATAATGATTACATTAATGATAATCTACATAAAATATTTTGTATTGCATTATTTTCAGTGTCTAATACAATTAAAAATAACTCCTGAAGGAATTGGGTATTTCTTCCTATACTCATCCCATTTAGAAGAAGTCTGCTCCGTTCATATTGTGAAAGAGTATGAATGTTTTGTTGGGCTTCCCTCCATTTCAAACTGTAGACAAAACAAACATTTTATCTCTTCTCTTCTCTCAAGGACAAACATTGCTGCTTGCTGCAATGAGTTTCCTAAAAATATGGCTGTAAAAGCATTACCATTTGCTTTACAATTCAATATTCAACATATATTAAAAAAAAGTATTGTGCACTTCAAAAAACATTTAGACACTAGAACAATTTGTTACAGCAATACTGAGAATTTTGCCGCATGTCATTGTGTGCATTCGCAAATAAATTAACTAAAATCCAAGCGGCCAAAGGGCTTCAGTCTTAGACTACTAACAATATTTATGAGGGAAAATCAACACTTACATGCAGTAAAGTTTGAGAGCTGAAGCCGCAAATCAAGTGTTCTTACATTAGGAAAAAAGTACTATGTCACTCCCTCACATTTGTCTGATCAGTCTTACCTATTGCATTTAAATGATCTTTCAATAATTATGCAGTTGTATTGAGCTTTTTGCTTATTTATTCAAGTAGATTATATAGCATGTCTACATTAGCTAGCCTGTTTGTTTGGTAGTTTTACTTCATTTAATATACTATTTTTAGTGTATTGTATTTTCAGTGGAAAGTTACTTTTAAAAGTAGCCTAATGCATTACAATATTGCGTTACTCCCATAGACTGTATAGGTTACTCCCTAAAAAAGCAACTAATTGCGTTACTTAGTTACTTTTTATGGAAAGTAATGTGTTACGCTACTTTTGCATTTCTTTTTCTCATCTGGGCTGGGCTCATTTTTCTCTTTTCAGCAATAAAAAAAGGAAACACAAATGTTATGTTTATCTAAAGTCATTTTTGCTTATTATGCTTGAATTGGATCTTTGAAGGTCAGCAGCAAAGACACTGGTTAATAAAATGGGTAACACGTTACAGTAAGGTTCCATTAATTAGTGTTAGTTCATGTATTAACTAACATGAACAAACAATGAACAGTAAATTTATTACAGTATTTATTAATCTTTGTTAATATTAGTTAATGAAAATACAGTTGTTCAGTGTTAGTTCATGTTAGTTCACAGTGCATTAACTAATGTTAACAAGCACAACTTTTAATTTTAATAATTTTAGTAAATGTTGCAATTAACATGAACTAAGATTAATAAATGCTGTAGAAGTATTGTTCATTCTTAGTTCATGTTAACTAATGTAGTTAACTAATGTTAACTCATGAACCTTATTGTAAAGTGTTACCATAAAATGAGATTAAATGCATAAAGGATATTTGTGTTATTTAACATATTTAATTATTGCAGGTTTGCATCATATTCTGAGTTTGCATTTCACTGTTTTTATTCATTTTGAGGAGTACTGAATCGGTTTTTGTGCAAGTGGGATGAGTAAATGCATGTTCACATTTAGTCTAGAACTACAGTAACATCATGTTTACACAGCGCACACGACACCTCTGCACTTACTCCCGATTTCTCTCAATATGAGTACAGGAGAGCTCTCAGTCAATACATGGGAAAACAAAGTAACTGGCATTACTTAGGCCTATTTGAAAAAGTAACTCTTGTACAAATTCTTGTAATTTAAAAAGTAATGTGTTACTTTACTAGTTACTTGAAAAAAAGTAATCTGATTACGTAACTCATGTTACTTGTAATGCGTTACCCCCAACACTGGTATTGTCATTATTATTTTACAGATAATTCTATGATTTACAAAGCTTTCTTATACTTGATTGGGAAATTGATTCAGTGTCATGTTGAGCCTCTTTCTAGTTTTTCACAAAAACCAATCTGATAACATGAAAAAGCATAAAAACTTTACAAGATGATGATTTTGTATGAATTTTGTATGAAAGCATGAATGTCCACCCCTAATCTGTCAGTGGGGTGTAATCATACAAAAACATACTAATGAGATCCTACACATACATTCCAATTGGCCACCATTTCGCCAAAACATAAAAAAGTTATGAATTACCATGAGAGTGTGTTTCAAAAGCCACTCTAGAACCATTGGGAAGAAAACAACCTCAGCCATTTGGACGGAGAAGCCTTTATTCCTCACAAGCCCTGTCACAAGAAAACAAAAGCCTTTTCAGACTCCAAAAGTCTAAACTATCTGTCAGACTGAATTAGTAATTATAGAAATTGGTAACAAGAGCCTCAGGTGTTGATCTGAACAAAAGGCATCTTGAAACTTCAGCTGTCAAGAGATGACATATATCTGTTATTAAGACACCGGACAGCTTAGTTTTTGGCGAGAACAGCTGGTGTTTGGACTGTGTGAAGCAATGTTCACAACATTCAGGGCCAGAGGGATATTTTCTGCACATATCGCATTAGGCACTGTTGACACTGTAGAACTGGTGGAAGTGTAGCTGTAATGATAGCTTATTTAGGACAGGTGGTCTGTGACCCTGTGAATGTGACACCTAGTCCATCACTATGTGATCATGCTTTGAGATATTACTTAGTATCTTCATTTTTATTCACTAATATATGCTTCTTTCTGCTAAAAATGAACAAATTATTCCCGCAGTAGCCTTAAGATTAGACAGAAAGACCTGTCTGAATGCAACTGGCCATCCTTGAAATGTGATCTCTCACAGGGGTGCAGGGGTCAAAGGTTAAAGGTGATGAGAAGAATGGAGCGGTGCTGTCTGACTGCCCCTCTCAGCCTCTTAGTGTCCATTGAGCCTCTGGTTGGACCATGCCTGAGCACATCAAAGCACTGCCCAAACATTGTTTGCCAGCCCTGACCTTTGGCCTGTTGCTATGTGGTGGGCTTCACGTAGAAGTGTGTGTGTGTGTGTGTGTGTGTGTGTGTGTGTGTGTGCGTGCCGGTAGAGAGAGGCAGAGACCTGCTGTGTCACTCACTCCCTGCTCAACAATAACGTTTTCCTCTCTCTGTTTCCAGCTCTTCTACATACAACTCCCAAGGCTAAAAGTCTTTAAAGCCGCCCACCCCCTTCTACCATCCTCTTTAGAGAAGGAAAAAGTAGTGAAAGGAGCACTTTCTTTCTGTTTCAGATCTTCAGGTGCCCATTTTTAGAGATACAGAGAGTTTGTCCACTTGTCTCTAATGTGGTTTGCATTACTGTATTTTTTTGTGTATCTCCTCACCTAGTTGAACTGCAATTTTCTGAAAGAAACATTTGTTAGAAAAACAAATATAAATTGTTAGAAAAGTGAAATTTTAGACGTTTATGAAAAATTTAAAACGTAAGAATATTTTCTGCAAAAATACCATAATTACCACAGTTAAAATTTGATAAAATAGTAAATAAAATTGTATATACCATTCAAAAGTTTGGCATCAGAGTAAGATTTTTTTAATTAGTATTTGAAAGAAGTCTCTTATGCTCGCATTAATTTGATCAAAACTATAGTAATATTGTGTACAGTAATAGTAATATTGTAATAATAAAAGTAATATTGTGAGATCTTATTACAATTTAAAATAACGGCTTTCTGTTTTAATATATTTTAAATTGTAATTTATTCCTGTGTTGGCAAAGCGAATTTTCTCTAGTCTTTAGTGTCAAATGTTCCTTCAGAAATCATTCTAATATGCTTATTTGGTGCTCAAGAAACATTATTATCAGTGTTGAAAACAGTTGTGCTGCTTAATATTTCTGTGAACACTGTGATACGTTGTTTTCAGGATCTTTGATGACTAGAAAGTTCAAAAGAACAGCGTTTCTTTTAAATAGAAAACTTTTGCAACATTCTGAAAATTTTTACTGTCATTTTTTGATGTCCAGTGGTTAGCTTTTGTTAGGTCAGTAACCCTATTGGCGTTTGGTGGGCCAGTGTGAACCAGCTTTAACATGAAATTGAGGGGACAAATGTGTGTCAGCTGTGATATTTTGTAGCTAATTCTTCATCATTTGAAGTGTAGTGTAAAGAGTGTCAGAAAGATGTGTTAGTCAGACAGACAGACAGAGAGAGAGAGAGAGATGCGTTTGTCTGTAAGAGAGAAGGCCATAAACGGAGACACAATAGTTGGGTGATGTTATCCCGCGGGGGAGTCTGGAAAGATGAAAGACCTCGTCATCTCCCTGTAAGGAAGCTCTGTCTGGGAGGATGGGGCTGTTGAACGTCCTCGCTGCTATCACGTCTTGCTCTTTTATCTCCTCGACTATCTGCAGAGCCTGTTTGCATTAGCATTTGTTTATTTAACTGCAGTTTTCTCCCCCTCAGCACAAAATGCTAATATGTTTTTTGGTGATGGCAAGGCTCCTGACTAGCTCCAAATGTCAAAAAGATTGGTGTTTTGCCATGAGATCCTAGAGATTCTGGTAGCAATATTATGAGAGCATGTGAATTTCACTTTCTGGTTATAAAGGTTTTATTGGTGGTACTGGTTGATGTTTATATGACATGTTGCTGGTCTTCTTCATTGTTTTAGGGTGTTGCTGTGTTGTGAATTCCCAGTGTGTGGGATGAGTGTTGGGGCTGAGAGAAGGAACATATGGCAGAGAGCATTTAAAAGCGAGGGGATTTTGTCCAAGGGGCTTTTTTCTGCCCCAGAGCTTTTTTCATTAGTGGCTTCAGTGTGCTGCTATTCACACGGTTCGGTGCCATATACCTACATGCATTTAAAACAAAAGCAGCCGTTAAAGGAATAGTTCTTCCAAATTTGGAAATTCTGTCTTCATTCATGTTATTCCAAGCCTGTAAGACTTTCTTTGTTTTTTAGAACACAGATATTGTGACTTTGCTGGTTGTCCTTTGCTTTGCAGTTGCAATGAATCAGGACCAAAGCTTCCAAACTTCAAAAAAGGATTCAAATGCACCATAAAAAGAAGTCCATACAACTAATTATCTATATTTCATGTCGTTTAAAGTCATACAATGGTGTTTTTATGATTTGACACTGAATTTTACATCATTATTTATTGATAATCTTTTCCTGTGAGCTATAAAACATTGTGATTGAATCAAATCTGTGAGCTGAACTCCCAGTGATTCACATTTACCATTGCTCTGCAAAAAAATCACAAGCAAAATCCAGTCGTTTTTGTAGAAAGGACGAAAAAGTTCCGCATGCAGATTTTGTTAGTAAGTTGGTCACACGAATTTTGCCAGGTTGACAAACTGAAAGCTGTTTGGTTTGAAAGTGATTCTATTTGAGCAATGCTTCATGCATCACTACACTATTGATGGTGCCTTTTTTTAACTAGGGCATATGTCTTGATTTTCCATAACTTCCAGTTTGTTCCTCACACAACGTTCTGATGAAAAGAGTAAATCCATAAAACACATTATTCATCCTGTGAATGCAGCCTTTTCCAGTGTCTAACTTTGTTTATTATTGGAGGTAGGCCATTCTCTATCTCTCTCTCTCTCTCTCTCTCTCTCTCTCTCTCTCACAGTCTGGGTCAGGATGCCCTGACATTGGATCATGGTGACTTTATGAGTTTGCAAATTAGACACCCTACAAAAAGCCACGATTTCTTCTTCCTCTAGGGAAAATGGGGAAAAAAACTGTTTTAAATTATTTGAGCTCAGTCTTGTCCTGTTGTGATCATATTTACTGACCAAGGAGAGAGTTTGATTGTCTGATGAGTCACTGACATCAAATCAGCTATGAGCTGACTTCAGGCTCCACAGTCAGAGCGGTGTGTTTGTGTGCAGTCAAAATCACATGTCCTCAAATATCCTCTGTGCTAGAGCTGTTTGCTTTAACCTTAACAGTCGTAGCCAGTATAATAGTCATTAAAAAAAGTAGTAGAAATAATTTATCTTATTAATGTACAGTATGATACATGTTTTTTTTCACTGGCCCCACAATGAAATATAATGATTAATTTAACCTTTATTTTTTTAATAATAAACGATTTTTATTAACAATATTATAAGTATCAGACAAATGTATTCCTTTTTTATTTTTATATACTTTTATTTTCTTTAAAAAATTACCATTTACTATAAATTTAATTTATGTAATTAAATTTTACAGCAATAATGTACCTTCACATTTCCATTTTAACTTTTCATAACAAATTATCTTCATTCTATGAAAGGTCATGGGGAATTCATATACAGGACACCTTCAGAGCACACGGTTTGAGGAAGTGCTGCACAACTCCATAGAGGCGTCACTGCGCTCCAACACAGTGGTGCCTAGACCTGTGTTCTCTCAGCTGTACCTGGAAGCAGAGCAAAGGCCTTACTCTCATGATGGTGAGCTTTTACTCTGTCTTCTGTGGTATCACACTCTTTAGAATGCATCACTTGTTTTGTTTTGAGGGTTTGAGTATCTTATACGTCCCCTAACTAGACATGCAGTGACCGCATCAAGTCATAAAATCTCTTCCATGTTTATTTAAAAAAATATATATATATTATTTATATTTATTTCATTATTTACTTTAATATTTATGTATATTATTTTTTATTGTTTTTTTATTTATTTTATTAAATATATATTCTCTCGCAACAGGTCGAGGAGATGAAGATGACGATGAAGAGGATGGTTCAGATTCAAACAGCCCTCCAATCACATATCAGATGAAGCCTCCACCAGAGGGATCCTGTACTACAGATGGTGAGATCATATACCAGATAATAACAGAGCAGATCAATAACGACTATTTTAGCTGCAAGTCAGTACATTTGTAGCCATTCAGACTACTGATGGACGATCAGTGATTCAGCATGTTCATAAAGTCACTGTGTCCTAATACAAACTTGTGCAATTTCAGGGTTCTGTCAGGCGGGCAAAGACCTTCGGCTCTCGTCCATGGCCACCGAGTCTTTGGAAGTCCCTTCTGGGTTTCTGCTCGTCGGAGCAAAATCTCCCAGCCTGCCTGATCACATTCTGGTGTGTGCGGTGGACCTGCGCTTTCTGCCCGATGAATGTGGACGTAATGCACTTTTAGGTAAGACACAGTGAACCTGATGCACCAATATTTTAATTTCCTGCATTACAAAAAGCCAAGAGCCAGATTGCGAAAGATGGGTAGAAAATTATAAAAGCCCTGATTTGGGTCAGGGTACCCCAACCTCAAAAGACCACATTTCCATTTGTCAGAGAGGCATTTGTGGGTCTTTAATTTGGGTTTCTATGACCCTCATATAAGCAGCTTGATAGAAAGACAGCTAGAGAAACAGCACATAGACATGGCATTGCTAGATGGTTGCCAAGCAGTTGTTATGGTGTTCTGCACGGTTGCTAGGTGGTTGATACGGTGTTCTAGGCAGTTACTAGGGGATTTCTAGAGGGTTGTTAGGTTGTTTTAGGTGGTTGCAAAGGCATTACTAGGTGGTTTTATAGGGTGTTCTGGGTGGTTGCTAGGGCATTGCTAGGTGGTTGTCAGGGTGTTCTAGGTAGTTGCTAGACAGATGGATGCAAAAGTGTTGCTGTAGAGTTACTGGATCGACTGGCAGTTGCTATGCATTTGCTAGATCATTCAGGATGATTGCTAGGTGGTTGGTGGGCTGTTCTGGGTGGTTACTAAGTAGTTGTTACTAGTGTTGTTAAAAATACAGATTTTTCATTACTTATAAATACTGAAATATCTAAAACCGTTTCAATACTCTTTATTCGCAGTATCGATAAACTGATATCAGCTGCGCTTTCTCGCTCTCTTTTCTTTCTGACAGCCAGTACACACACACACACCGCAAATGCACACTAAACGCATACCGAAAATGGTATCGAATATCGTTATTTTTCATGGTATCAAATCGAAGTTAGAAATTCCAGTATTGTGACCGTGTTCTAAGTTGTTACAAGGTTCTAAGTGGTTGCTAGAGTGTTGCTGTTGGTTTGCTAGACAGACAGAGTGATCGAAAGAGGAACAGACAGACTGATATGGTTGTTGCTATGCCATTTCTAGACCATTCAAAGTGGTTGCTAGGCAGTGTATTATTGGGCCAGGGTATTATGAATAGTTGCTAAAGTGTTCCAAGTGAGTGCTAGAGCATTGCTTGGCAGTTGCTATACAGTTTCTAGAGTTCTAGAGTGCTGTGTGGTCGGTAGAGTGTTCTGGGTGGCTACTAGGACTGGCAGTTGTTATGCAGTTGCTAGACAGACTAGATAGACAGATGGACAGAAACACGATTAAAAACACTGTAGCAACTATAGACTTTATGTAGCCCCGCCCTTTTGTCTTCTTTTTTCCGGTTTCTTCTGGCTGATCCACAGCATGAAGATGAATGAACTGCTCGTTTTAAAATCTTCCCGATCTACTGACATTTGTTATGACAGCTGCGTCAAACATTACAATGCTCAATAACTTTTGTTAACTCTACAGTTATCACTTAACCAGCTAATTACTCTTTGACAGCAATGCCATAGAAATATACAGAGCTACTGCATAAACAGAAGTTCAAAGACAACATTCTAAAGATGGCTGCGGGCTTGTTTCTCTGGTGCATAAGGTCTATAGCCTCTGGCAACAAAAATAAGCAAAAGATAGATAGAGAGAGAGAGAGGTAGAAATGGGAAAACCCTAAGCACAGAGCCTGTTCCTGGGTCAGGGTACCCTAACCTTGTGGGACCATATTTTCATTTGTCAGAGAGACATTTTAAGCCCTTTAATTTGGGTTTCTATGGCTCTCAGCTCAGCTCCGCGCCCTCGCCCCCAGTGATGGTTTGTGGCTATGGAAACTGGGTGCTCAGCTGGTTACCGTATGTACTATGTCTCTATTTTAGATAACCGTTCTTGGTCTTCAAGGAATGTAGACAACATCTGGGCACTCAAAGACATACATAAAAGAAAACAGATATTCACCATATGTCTTGTCTGTTGTAGGTTTCTCAGGGAACTGCATGAGCTGCGGACAGAAGGGCTTCCGCTACTTCACTGAGTTTGCCAATCACATCAACCTGAAGCTCACCACACAGCCTAAGAAGCAGAAGCACTTAAAGTACCACCTGCTCAGAAATGCACAGGGCATTCTGGTCAAGGGACCACCAATCTGCTGGAAAGGAATAGGTAAAATCGGACAGAAATAGTCAGTAAAGGTACCATTCTACATTTTATGGTAATCTTGATGAATGGACATCTTATTTTAGAAGCGTATAGCATCAGCAACGCTTCTGTGGTGGAATATTGACAACCAACGACTAGCAGGAGGGTTAACATGACCCTGTTCAGCATCCTGGGTCAGCCTGGCCCATTCAGCAGCGCTTGCCTTCTCAGATTGTCAGTCCAGATGGCCAGCCAGGGCTCGACAATAAGGATTGCAGGATGGCCTGGGGCCAGCATGAAAGACGCTGGGGACAGTTGACGGATTTGTCACTTGCCCGATCGGGCCACTGCCGCGTCGTCATAAAAAGTTTATCATTTGCATCTATTTTTAAGCCTTACTAATTAAAAAAATTCAAGCAATTTAAAAGCATTCTAGCGAGGGGCAAAAGAAACTCCATTCAATACTCGCACAGATAGGGGAAGTCGTGACCTAATGGTTAGAGAGTCGGACTCGTAACCCAAAGGTTGCAGGTTCGAGTCTCGTACCGGCAGGGATTGTAGGTGGGGGGAGTGAATGTACAGCGCTCTCTCCCACCTTCAATACCATGACTGAGGTGCCCTTGAGCAAGGCACCGAACCCCCAACTGCTCCCCGGGCGCCGCAGCAAAAAATGGCTGCCCACTGCTCCGGGTGTGTGTTCACGGTGTGTGTGTGTTCACTGCTGTGTGTGTGCACTTTGGATGGGATAAATGCAGAGCACTAATTCCGAGTATGGGTCACCATACTTGGCCACATGTCACTTCACTTCACTTCAGCTGCGTCTCTGACACCTGAGCCCCGAGTTGAGTTTCTTTCTGTGTCCTTCTTGTGTTTGAACGGACAAATACATACAAAAATGTGTCAAAATACCCATCTTGGCGAGTAGCTTTAACAATGATTAATCTATATTTAATTTATAAAGTAAAGTAGAGATGCACCGATCGACCGGGCATTTTTTGTTTTATTTCAGACTATCTCTGTTCCATGCTTGCACACGAACTGCATCGCAATAATTTTTTCAAAATGTCACTTGTGTGGAAATATTATGTTATTATTTTATTTAGTATGTAAACGGCCGTTAACAGAGGCCAGCGACGCTGAAGATGAATGCAAAGAGGAGAAAATACAGTAGTAGGCAGAGCAGCTCTGTTCATGATGCGCGAAATATAAGAAAATCCTAATATTGAATTTTATATGGATGTGTTTCTGAGGGGAACTGACTGTTTTCGGAAAAGTTTACATGGCGTTTTCTTTTCATCTTGGTTCGGTATAATATATTTAAAGTAGTGCTAATATGCACAGCGCTGATTTGCGTACAGCAGTAACCAAGTAAACACTGCTGTTCTACAAGTGTCGCCTGCTGGCAGAGAGTGAATGTGCGTCTCATTCAGCCCGTCTGCTGTTTCGGTTTCATGCAGGTGTTTTATGTAGCATAATTTCACAAAGCTAAAGTCAGACCATTCTGTTTTTGCTTCAGATTTTGAAATTATACAGTCTAATTTAAATCAAACATTGCACATGCTACAAGTGTGTATAATGTTTTTTGTTGGATCGATTCATGATTAAAATGCAGTGGTTATGACTAATTTCAAATGGCTATGAAAAATCAAGGTGCAACACAGTGAAGAATATGCAATGTTATTTTACATGTGATTATTCAGTTTCTGTACCTGAACATCTACAAACATAAAATCCTAAATCATTTCATTTGTATCTTTGTTCTGTATATTCAGTGGTGTTATTGCTTGTAATTTGTTAATTTGTTCTTATTTACTGACTGTTCACTTGTCTTTAATAATGATTGACCTTTATATTTGTAAGGCTAGTAGTTTTGACTGAAATTGAAATCGAGAATTGTAAAATTTAATTCGTATATAAAATATTGGTGTCATATAAGCTTATTTATTAGAATACAAGATAACATAGATCAAAAACAATGATAAAGGCAACTATGTTATTTTATTTTTTGTTTTCTATTTTTTTTTTGTGGCAGGGCCGACCGGGCCAGTAGAAAAAATCCTTAGCGTTGAGCCCTGCCAGCACACCTAGTTTAGCTCGCTGCTACCATGGAGACACGTCAACATTGAGTGGAAGAGCTTTGGCAGTGTATGCACATATTCAGAAAGCATTACATGCTTCACAAAAAATAAAATAAAAATGCTTCCAACTGATGAACAATCAAAATAAACAGCCAAACAGAATCCACTTAAATTTAAAGAGCTTAAGCACTTAAAGAGGAAGACTTTAACTGCTGCATAACTGCTAAATATGCTGCATATTTATAATAATAAACTGTTATCTTGTGTTGATGTGTTGTGGATGCTAATATTGTTATATTTATCTTTATAGTTGTTCAACTTATCATGATTGTTGTCATTTCAGCTTGTGTAATGTGGTGCTAAAGTTGCATAGGTTGATGTTAGGTTTCTGGTGGTTTCTAGGACATTCCTAGGTGATTGCTAAGGTGTTTTGGGTGGGATCTTTACTGGCCCCCAAGTGTGATATTCTTCAATGTCAGTCTATGGGTTTTATCAGCTGTTTTTTAATTTGCCAGGCAAAAAATTGCAGACTATTCAGTGTTCCGTGTTTATGCTAAGGATTGTTTTACTGTGGTTAATGGATTTTTTTCTCGTGTTATGTGCAGCCAGCCGAATGAGACCTGCAGTATGTAATGCAGCTGCTGGACCAGAGGAACAATCAGGACATGGACCTACTGACCTGCTTCCCAATTCAGGGCACACAGCCTTGAACACAATTAACCATGCAGGTAGGAAACACACTCTGTGTTAAGATAGTACAGGTTTGCAAAGACGTTAACCATCTATCTTTTTGCTAAATTCATATTTACTGATATTTACTTTTCCAAGTATAGAATTTCTTTTGCATTTAAACTGCTATGTTTTATCTTGTCCCTATCTCACAGATCTAAACACCCATCTCCATTTATCTGAGGGTTCCCCTCTCTTAACCAATGGCAGTCATGATCCTGGACCCCAGCAGCCTCCGGCACAGCCTGGAATAGTGACCAATGGTCCTGGAAGGCCCACAGGAATAGGTAATCCTGCCCTCCAGTAGTCACTATTCACTCAGTGTTTATATTTCAAGCATGGATCAGAGAAAAAGGAAACCTCAATTTTACAGGGGCGATCCCTAAACTAATCCCCCCTCTAGACTTCACACCTCCAGTGAAAGAGAGCAGCCCTTTTGAAATGTTTAAATGCTTTCAAAAGAGGCAGCTGTATTGTCTAGGCCCTTTCCTCCTCCTCTTTTGTTGTTGGTGTCTGTCATTATTCAGCATTTGGGGCTGTAAAAGATCCTTCTCTTTTCTTTCAGCACTCTCTTGACTATCACATCCATAAA
>NW_015555763.1:478682-491943 GCF_001515605.1 Sinocyclocheilus anshuiensis
TAGTTTAAAAGTTTTTATATTGCAGTTATAATTGTTTTGTTTAAATTAAATTAACATCATACTTGTAGTTTACTATTTATATACTATTTTTTTTGCACTTTAAGTATAAGCCAATTATACTTAGTTGTACTTTTCTTGTACTTAATTGTCCCAAAAGTATCCTGAAAGAATATCAAAATTTAAGTTAGGACAAATATGCTTAAACTTTACTGTATACATGAAATATATACAGTACATACTTTATATAACAGTATAAGCCAAGTATACTTAAGTATAATTTTAAGTATATCTCTGATAAGTATTGAAGCCTACTCTGTCATCAGTCTACTTTTGGTTTAACACACTTGAATAAACTTTTTTTGTAAGGGCACAGATACAGGGAGAGCTTTAAAAACTACCCGTTTTGACATATTTCCCTTTAAAACAGGAAGTAAAATGTCTCATCCTTTTTTAAATCCCATTGAGCAATTATATTATATATTGCAGATAGATCTCACTTCCTGCTGTTGTATTTCCAGGGGTGTTACGGGAGTTAGGACTGGACCAGAACTGCTTGTCGCTGAAGGAGGCTGAGCAGTATGTGGTAAAGCTGAATCCGAGTGCAGTGGGAAAAATCAACAGCCTCATTCAGAAATCCAAGACGAACCCCTACACGCTCTTCATACTAGTGCATGATCATGCACACTGGGACATCAGCAGGTACGTGACCTCCCATGATTCTCCTTTAAGCCTTGTCTTTGCTTGGCTGTTGGTGCAACCATCTGTATATCTTTATTCTTATGCCAGTGGGCAGTGCAGTGGAGGAGACTCCAGCTTAGGACTAGTGGACGGTCTGCTGAACTGCAGACAGATTCGGGATGCTCCCAACATCCTGACGCTCCATGTGACTTCGTTCCCCTTCACCTTGCAGACTCAGTACACACGCATCAGCCCTTACAATGAAATCCACTGGCCCTCTGCATTTAACAATGTAAGAATACCACATACTATCTATTTAAACCAGTAAGTTAAGCTCCTGGAAACTGAAACTTTGAAATGGCTCATAGCGGTTGACCACGACCACAGAACTTCTTAATTCCTAATGAGTTTACATTTTGTCTCTCTGTTTTTGCACACCTAGGATGTAGATCTTTATCACGAGAAGACAAAGTACTTTGGTGTATCCGAGCTGCTGGAGACGACCCGCTCTGGAAGTGGCCTTCCTCTGCTACGATATGACAGTTCATTTGAGAGCATGGCTGCTGCTCTGGAAGAGAGGTTTGTTTTCGGTGTTATTTTTTAATATTGCAGCTGTTAATTAATGTATATTTTATATAGCTTCTTGAGCAGCAAATCAGCATATTAGAATGATTTCTGAAGGAAGACTGAGTAATGGCTGCTAAAAATTCAGCTTTGCCATAAATGATATTTTAAAATATATTAAAACAGTTTTTCTTTAACTGTAATACTATTTACAGTATTACTGTTTTTGCTGTTTTAGCAGCTCATACTCCCACTGACAAATTTCCTTGCGTCTCCTCAGGTTCCCAAAACTACACAGTGCAGTGATTCGCACCCATGTGCTGATCCAGCATTACTCTCTGGCCCTGATGGCAACAGTGGGCGGCCAGGCTTTACAGGCTCTGCAGAAGCACATCTCAGTGGAGACGCTGGAGATGGTGCAGTGCCTCCTCAACACATCCCAGCGGTGTCCCAGCCGTCACGGTCACATGCTGCTCCTGAGGATCCCCTCACCAGCTCTCGCTGCCTTCGCTCACCAGCGCCTCTGCCATGTCCGCAACAGACTCGGCCTTCACAAGCAGTTTGAGGTCATCCTGGGGGATCCATGCTCTGCTCTCATTGTAGGAAAACACTTCTTGGACCAACTAAGGGTATTTACTATTAATCTTTTTTTTTTTTTTTTTTTTTATAAATTACATTTTGTGTCATTTATTCTTGTGTCCATATTCTTCTTTATATGCCGAAATCATATATCCTTTTGCTTTTTATATGTCTCCAGGTATGGCTGAAGATCTTGGACTCAGACTGGGCTCCTCGGACATATCTAGAGCTGGAGGCTTTACCCTGTATCCTCATCTTAACCGGCATGGATCCACTTGGAGAGTCTTTACCCAGGTAAAACACTCACAGGAAGTTTTTTAACTTGACTAAGCTTGATGCAGAATGCTTATTTTTAATTTTAGACAACATTACAGGCATCCAGCTGTTAAATATATTCTTTTTTATTGCATTTCATATAATTAAAACTACCTACCTTAAGAGTAGTTTCTTAAAAATGTTTAATGAATCTTTTACATAGATTAGCAAGCTTTAGAAGGCCCATTTCTATTTTGTTTGATTGTCCAAATAAGGTTTTTTTGAAATTGTACAGGTCAGCAAGACCTCAGAAAAATAATTACCTGTGGCAATTTGAGTCTCTTTTCAAAATAGTTTGTGCTGTCCCATTTTATTTATTTTATTTTATTTTATTTACTGGCACAGGTTATTTGACAGTTTTATTACATTCAAAATGTCAAGCAGTTTTTTTTAGCCTTAATTTTAATATCACTGTTAACCTATGCATATCTACATGCAAAAGTCATAGAAACTAATACAACTTCAAATGTTTTTATATAATATAATATTATATATTATAAAATATTATAAATGTCTGTATAATATAAAATGTTGCTCTTATGCAGAGCAATACTGTAGACTCTACAGTGTAGAGTAAAACATGCTTGCAAGCTTTAGTAGTTCAGTTTGGGAGCATCTGTTCTGTTCAATGGATCATTCAAAATGATTCATCATTATTCATTAATTCAGTAATCGCAAATGACTAGAGAAGGAAAAGTCATGGAAATGACAAGAGACTTGGGACTAGATCTTAAAGGGGTCCTATTATGCTCTTTTACAAAGTCTTGATTTTGTTTTGGGGGGGTGTACTAGAACATGCGCTCATGCTTGGTGGTTCGAAAAACACATTATTTTTCACATAATTTACATTATTAAAATACCTTTCTCCCCAGCCTGGCACAAACGAACATACACACTACACACTGGCTAGAATTAAAAAAGTGAAAAAGCATAATAGGACCCCTTTAAAATAATAACTTTACTTTACTTTCATGGTTTATACTTAAGCTTACCGTGTTGTTCCTCTGTCCTCAGATCTCTGAAGTACTGTGACCTGCGTGTTATCAGCTGCTGGTCTCTGCAGCGCACCACTCTCGAGCAGGAGCTGGGATTGGCCGTGTACCTAATGAAGACAAAACAAAAACAAGTTGGCCAGCACGCACGCTGCGACCGGTCTGAGAGTGACCCTGAAAAACTCACCAGCACTGACAACGAGGAGGAGGAGGTTGTAGTGGATGGTCAGTATTGCAAAGCCAGAAAAAATGAAGTATTTACTAAACTGAGCATAAACCATTTTGTTTTAAATGTATAGGAAATGGTGAGGGTATATGTAAACACTAAATTAGATGGTTACATGGTCAAGGTACACCACAACTGGCCCAATCCTTCAGATAGTCAGAGAGTAAGAATGTCAAGCTTTTAGTCAGCTCAGCCTCATGCCATCTGTGTTTTAACACAGTCTTCAACACAGCTTTTGGGAGGAAGAGGATTCTCTCCCGAGACTCCAGCATCTCCTCATTATCCTCCAGCACCTCTTGTAAGGAAGCAAGAGGAAATGGAGTTTAACCACCTCAATGACTGCATGTTCACATACAGGTGCATCTCAATAAATTAGAATGTCATGTAAAAGTTAATTTATTTCAGTAATTCAACTCAAATTGTGAAACTCATGTATGAAATAAATTCAATGCTCACAGACTGAAGTAGTTTAAGTCTTTGGTTCTTTTAATTGTGATGATTTTGGCTCACATTTAACAAAAACCCACCAATTCACTATCTCAACAAATTAGAATATGGTGACAGTCTGTGATGATTTGGGGTGCAATGTCATCTGCTGGTGTTGGTCCATTGTGTTTTTTGAAAACCAAAGTCACTGCACCCGTTTACCAAGAAATTTTGGAGCACTTCATGCTTCCTTCTGCTGACCAGCTTTTTGAAGATGCTGATTTAATTTTCCAGCAGGATTTGGCACCTGCCCACACTGCCAAAAGCACCAAAAGTTGGTTAAATGACCATGATGTTGGTGTGCTTGACTGGCCAGCAAACTCACCAGACCTGAACCCCATAGAGAATCTATGCGTGGAAAAGTTCATTTATTTCAGTAATTCAACTCAAATTGTGAAACTCGTGTATTAAACTACTTCAGTCTGTGTGCACTGAATTTATTTAATACACGAGTTTCACAATTTGAGTTGAATTACTGAAATAAATGAACTTTTCCATGACATTCTAATTTATTGAGATGCACCTGTAGGTAGAACTGTTTCTTCCTTCAGGGACATTTCCAAAAATCCGAACCACAATGAATCAACAAATATCCAAATCTATAGTTGATTTAAAATTAAAGGATGACTTTGCCGATTTGCAACCAGTTTTGTATTGTTTCAGTGCCTGTAGTATATGTAAAAGTACAATGTGTAATCTTTCTCCATGTTACCTGCACCCAGACGAGCATGTTTATTTGTCAGCAAAAGTTGTCCTTTAATTGTAACACTTTGAGTTGTTAGTTAAAATCATGCCTAACAAAAGTGCTTGTACAGGTGCATCTCAATAAATTAGAATATGGTGACATGCCAATCAGCTAATCAACTCAAAACACCTGCAAAGGTTAAATGAACATACTTTCCAGAAGGCCAACAATTCACTAAAAAAAATTTTTTAGGCTCAGGAAACCTTTGCAGGTGTTTTGAGTTGATTAGCTGATTGGCATGTCACCATATTCTAATTTGTTGAGATAGTGAATTGGTGGGTTTTTGTTAAATGTGAGCCAAAATCATCACAATTAAAAGAACCAAAGACTTAAACTACTTCAGTCTGTGTGCATTGAATTTATTTAATACACGAGTTTCACAATTTGAGTTGAATTACTGAAATAAATGAACTTTTCCACGACATTCCAATTTATTGAGATGCACCTGTAATTCTTTGAGCAAATGTTTGCAAGTTGCCATATCATTCTTTCAATTTCGAAACATTTTTTTTCTGATTTATAACTGATATACTGATCAAATAAACTGATAACCTGAGTGGAATGCTTAATTTTGCTTTAATACTAATAAAGCATGGGAAACGGGTCTGATTTGGGATTTGGAACTTGGGACAGTGAAGTGGGGCTTTGCTTTCGGAAAGATTCCTGAAACCGATGAATTCAAAGGTTTGACATACTTACATACTTCTCTCGCACTGACCGTACCTCTCTCTGGTGGTCTGTAGTAAACAACGATCTCCCTAGACTGGGTAACCAGGCCTCCCCAGCTGGCTCTCAGCACCCCCATTCTGACTGGACTCCTTTGGATCCAGAGAAGCAGTCCAAATCCACCTCATCCGGCTCTTCGTCCACACGGGCCTCTCCTCTACGGCAGAGCTGCTCCTGGGCACGCAATCTCAGCCGCCCACCTGTGGTGCTGCTCCCTAAGGCCGTCTACGACCTCATCACCACAGTGGATTCCAGTGGCCTGCCCAAGTCGACTTCCTTCCTCCCACACTCTTCGGTAGAGTGGGTCAGCTCCTTTAGACCTCTCCTCAGCAAAATGATGACCTGCACCGAGCAGTCGCTGTACTATCGCCAGTGGACAGTCCCCAAACCCCACCACATGGACAGCAGTAACCGAGCTGAAGGACGCACGGATAACTTCCACCCTCGAAAGCTGCTGTTAAGTGGGCCACCACAGGTAAACGAGCGTCTGGAACACTGGATGCCACTCTCAGTATTTGGCTGGTGGGTTAAAATGGAATTTGTTGTGTGTGTCCAGGTGGGAAAGACTGGGGCGTATCTGCAGTTTCTGGGTATTCTCTCTCGCATGCTGATCAGACTGATGGAGGTGGACATCTACGATGAGGAGGACATCAACTGCAGTAAGTATTATACCACAAAGGTAGAAATATGATGTCATATGGTAACACTTCTCACTACTAACTAGTTGCTTATTAGCATGCATATTACTAGCATACTGGTTGTTTATTAGTACTTATAAAGCACATATTAATGCTTAATCTTCTGTTGGTCACACGTCTTCACGTGATACAGATTCACAGGTCAGAATTCACCAAACTTGAACTTTGAAATTCAGAGAAATTTACACAAGCTTGCGTTTCCTGTCTTCCCATTTCCTGTGCACATTTGCATACGTAGGAATGGAAGCTAATGGAGCAAAAAGTGTTGAGTGACCTGTCCTTTAGGGATGGAACTTCACATGGAATCACATTTTTCATTTGGGAATCAATTTGATTACACTGTTGCACTGTATGTTTTTTATTGACTAAAAAGAACCGACTCGTAAGAGTCATTTGTTCAGGATTCAGAGTAGACTGGTTGCACTGCTATGTTTTTACTTCACTAAAAAGAACAGACTCATAAGATTAATTTGTTCTGGAATCATGTTACATTAGTGCTGCTGTTCATTTTTCCTTCAAGTGTTAAATCTGTCTCGGTGTCCTATAGGTATCAGTGAAATTATGAATATTTTTTTCTCCAGATTGCGAGAAAGATTTGGTGCGATATCATCAGCCCGTTGCATTGTGGCCCAATACAGACACTGTGCGAGGGATGCCCTTTGATTACACCATCCATGACCCTAAATACGAGGACATTAGCTCTGTCTATTCACCAGACTTCACTCCAAATTCAAATGGTGAGACCATCAAGACAATCATATATGGTTTAGTTGAGCCCTACTATAGTAGTTCTGGTCATTTTAATAGGTTAGTATTGTTGAAATTGTTCGTTTTGTCTTTACTGCTTTAGATGGAAACTCTAGGAGGCAGGAAGATGTGTATCTATGCAGACGAACGGCACGGATAAAACTCTCTAAATATGCAGCTTACAACACATACCATCATTGTGAGCAGTGTCATCAGTATATGGGTTTCAATCCGCAGTATCAGGTGAGCCCTAATACAGTTTATTACACAGCTCTCTTGAATACCTGAATCTGATTGGTCAATGGTAGCATTAAGATTCTAATCCATAGAATAATCTATAATTTGTGTATTTTGGTCTGACTGTATTTTGGGATGTTGATTATCTGTTTGCAGCTGTACGAGTCCACCCTGCATGCCGTCACTTTCTCTCACCTTCTACTGGGAGAGGAAATCCAGCTCTACTTCATCATTCCCAAATCCAAAGAACATCACTTCTCCTTCAGCCAATCAGGAGGCCAGTTGGAGAGCATGAGACTGCCTCTTTCTTCCGATTGGGTACTGACCAGCAGTCTACTAGTAGAGGCCAAATGTGCCATGATTGCATGATGAAAATTACGTTCACTTAATAGTTTCAAACTGCAAACTAGCAAACGTCTCCTAAAAGGGTTTAGTTAACTAAGCTTGACTAGTTCCAGACTATTTAGTGACTAATATATAATAAAAAATAACAACAATTAAAGCTAGATTTGATGTTTGCAGAATCCTGATGCTATCAAAAGTCCAATATTCACGCCCACCACCGGTCGCCATGAACACGGCTTGTTTAATCTGTTTCATGCCATGGAAGGAGCCACCCACCTGCATATTCTAGTGATTAAAGAGTACGAGATGGCCGTCTACAAGAAATACTGGCCCAACCATATAATGCTTGTCCTACCCACTATCTTCAATGGAGCTGGAATAGGTAACCATCAGTAGATTATCATACTGTCTAATTGATGTTGATGTCAGTGAGGTATTTAATAAAGTTGCCTTTTCTCCGACATTCTCAGGAGCAGCTCATTTTCTGATTAAAGAGCTGTCTTATCGTAACCTGGAGCTAGAGCAGAGCCGGAGAGTGGAGCATGGCAGTCGGCCACAAGATGTCTGGCCCTTCATCATCCTTGCAGATGATTCTTGTGTAATGTGGAACAGTGTTGATGTTGATCCAAAAAGGTGCTTAATTTTGTGTTTTCATTTATTTACACTTGGTTTTAAATTTTTCATATATTCGTTTTATTATTTTTATTTTATTTTTGGTAGCTAAAAAATACTTTTTGTGAGTATTATATATCTATATATATATATATATATATATATATAATTATTATTAACAACTACAGTTTTTAACTACATCTTCTAAAAAGATGCCAATCTCAAAAAGGTGCATTAACACTTAAAAATACATTTAAAATGTATTTTTAGCTAGAAATTACTTTGTTTTTTTTTAGTATAATTTATATTATTATGATTATTATTTATAATACATTAAAACCCTAAATTAACTACAAATAAAAAAAGTAATTTATCCAGTCATCACAAAAGACTGATGGAAATTCATTGGTCAGGAAGTATAGGAACAGAATTTTAATATTGGTCCATCCGTGTTTGTTTTTGATCATCTTTCTTAATTAGTGTATTTGTATGTTTTTCAGTGGGACCGCAGGGACAGAAAGAAATGTGTCCTTGAAACAGGTTCTTCAACACATGGAGTCTTCTCCAGATATCACTCAATATGGCTTATGTGGAATGAGGAAGTGGTCCAGTCGTGGAGGTGGGGCCGGACGGCAGAAAGAGCCCTTCTCGCGTGGTCACTTACATGACTTCCTGCTACTTAATGTGGACCTCACACAGAATGTGCAGTACAACCAGAACCGGTGAGTTCTGAGAGAAAGTCCAACTTATTTGGTTGTTTTTCCCTCCATTATTGTCCAAATATTCACATCTCACTCTCTCCACACTAGTTTCACATGTGATGATGTGGACTTCCACCTGCGTGCCCACAGTGCAGGCCTCCTCATCTGCAGGTTTAACAACTTCAGCGTGATGAAGAAGCAGATCGCCATTGGTGGATATGGGACCTTTATCATCAAGACTAAGGCAAGTTTCTAGCCAACGTCCAAAACTGTACTCATGTTTTACTGTATTGATGTATGATAAAAGTCATATTTCATGAAACTGCTAAAACAATTGTTTGTCTGAATTCTCCACAGATGACCGATGTCCCCACCACAATCCAGCCGTCTCAGTACATCTGTGCTCCAGACAGTAAGCACCTGTTCCTGGCCACACCAGCTCAGCTACTGCTGGAGAAATACCTCCAGCACACCAGCCATCGCCTCTTCCCCCTCAGTGCCCAAAACTACAGCCACCCAGTCCTCTCTGTCGACTGCTATCTGAACCTCGGCCCAGAGGTACTTCAACAGACTATTAATACCTTAAAACATTCCATAGTAGACTGATGTAGGGCTGGGCAATTAATTGAAATAAAACCGAAATCTCTACATGTGCTCTGAGTATGGGTTGCTTGTAAAGTGCATTTGGGAAAGCAACATGGCAAATAAACCTGCTGTTGTCAACAAAAGTGAAGCTTTTTAAGGGCTACCTGCAGTTTTCTGCAAAAAAAAAAAAAGCTTGTTGGTTTAATGTTTGAAAATGAAGAATTAAGGCTATAATTTTTGTTGTTGTATTGTTAAGTAAAATTATAACATTTGTACTCAATTTTTTTTATTCTCACTGTAAAATATTACAATAGTAACATTTCTTTTTTATTTACCATTTTTATTTTGTAGTAGTATTATTATTATTATTATTATTATTATTATTATTATCGTCATATTGATTTTTTTGCCAAATTGTGCAGCCCCACAAACAAGCACTTTTATTTTTATTTTTATTTTTTTACTGCATTTTAAATCATAATCAAAGGTGTTATTTTTTTTTTATAAATCTTGCAGCCCTGCACTGGTGGTACCAGATGGTAATACCATGGTACTTCAAGGAACCTTAAAGTTTACCTGTTGTATCGCTACTGTGTGGCCTATCCTGCTTACTTTCACATGATTCTAAATAGTTTTTTTGTGCTTTTTTCTGTTCCCAGGTGACTGTTTGTTTTGTCAGCTCCAAACCTCACTCCATTAACTTCAGCACTACTGGTCTGCTCTTCAGTGGCCTCCTCTTATACTTCTGTGATTCCTTTGTGACTCCTGGATTCCTTAAAAAGTTCCAGTTCCTGAAAGGTAAAGACCAGGCACATAAATAATATATCCATCTATCTGTCTGTCCATTTAGCACATGAAAACACTAGGAAATGATCCTCTATTTAATAATAATTTGCTCTTTTCTACTCCAGGTGCGTCTCTGTGTGTGATCTGTCCTAACCGGAGCTCTCTACGTCAGACTGTAGTTCGGCTGGAACTGGAGGACGAGTGGCGGTTTCGTCTCAGCGATGAGTTTCAGACTGCCAATGCTAAAGAGGACCAGCCTCTCTTTTTCCTTACAGGAAAACACATATGACTCTCAAAGCCTGAAGACTCAGTCACTTTGGTCTTATCAACTGTCCTGTCTGTATATAACATTAGCTCTGTATATAATGCACAGGATGTGCTCTAAATTTACTGCTTGCTTGCTGTTGTTGTTGTTTTTTCTCTTTTTAGGATCATATAGGAAAAGTATACGATTATTACATTGAATATGGACGCACCCTCAAACCAGGATTTACTCGCACCTTTGTCATTGTTTAAAATGTATTTATTTACCGTGAGTCCGTGAGCTTTCTATGTTTTTATCTTTCTGTGTTTTATTGTTTGGTGTTTTAATTGTTTTTTCAGTCACAGCCGGATCTTTTAACATCAGCTTAATGCACAGTTATGAAGTGTTAAAAGAACAGATTGAAGTATTTTGTAGAAAAGAGTATTTTTGTAGCTGTGTTTGGCGTGTTCTGTGAGGAGCGTGGATGAGGGCGTAACGGCATTAAAATACTTATGTCATACATTTCAAATCTCTACAGCCTCCGCTCGCTAGTCATAATTCTTTTACCGCTGTACCTCTGTATGAACACAAGAGGGCAGAACAATCACATTTTTACCTCCTGAAAGCAAAGTATAAATCTCGTGTGTCGGCCATGCATTTTATTAAAGAAAACCTCTTGGTCTCAGTCCATAAAGACATATTTGAAAATGAGTTAGTATCAGTGCTATAAAGAGACAAAGCTTTCAATACCTGCCACTTAACTGTTATGATTCATTTATGCTAATCTCAATCAGCAATTTTCCATTACTACTGATTGTTTTCTTGTAGACAGAAATGACTATTAGCTAAATTACACAGTAATTATAGAAAATGTATTTTTTACAAGTTAAAAAGTGATGTGGTAGAGATACTAAAAATAAATAATTTACGATTTTATTAGAGCTGAAGGTTATGATTTAACTGGCTCAGAAATCAAAGGTGTTCTTTATAATATTTATGATCATAAATTAGATTGTATGAGCTGCCTTGTGTATTAAATATGTCCAGCAGAGGGCACTAAACCTCATATTTGCTGTATTGTATGAGGTTGTTCCAAGTGTTTCCCAAATAATGCAAGAGGTCCTAGTTCAAATAATGCTTGTATATTGACATTGCAGTTCACAAATGTCAGTTGTTCATGCCTACACAAACTGAATTTATTAATAGTAATATTTTGATAAATTCAGTTTCTATGACAACGCATCTTCATGGCATCATACTCTGTAGAGCAGGATGGGTGCATTAATTACCAGCGAGGCATGTCCTTAAGGCATGTTATGAAACAAGTTAACAGCATGTACCATTAATCATTCTGTTAATAAGGGATCAATGTCACTCGAAATGTTTACAGCAACCACAGCATGTGTCATGTTTCAGTGGATCCTGAGGTTATGACCGTCCATAAACATGACTGCAGCTTTCAGTTAAATTCACACATGATACTTTATATTTAAATTATATTCCAATCCACATCAATGTCACCCGTACATATCTTTTGATCACAAATCATTTGGAAAGGAATCCACGGTAAACTCAACCTTTGAGCTGAGCTTAATTGAAATATTACCCATCATGCTTGTATTATGGTATATGGGATTTAACATGGAACATTGCATAGCTGTGCAGGCCACTTTTCATCTTCAGCCATTCAAATGTTACACAATTTAATCACTATCTCTAGATAAACAATTGACTAAGAACACACACAGCCGCTGTCATCTGGTATGAATGTTTATGTCAAGTTCTCTGAAGCATGTGGAAACGGTGACTTGTGTTGCAAGTGTACATCCTGTCCGTCTCTGGTGGGGTAAGGGTCAGTCTCACAGAGTCACAGCAACCTCACAACCGACCCCCCCCCCCTTCTGAAATGACGTGACATGATCTGATGGGTCCCTGGAACTGTAACATGTACAACTTAAAAATAACATGACTATTATCAGACTCACAGTTGTTGCAGCCTAACTGTAAGTTAATGTCTTTTTAATAACTTTAACATTAGTTATTTTATCCAGCTGCAGTAAACATGTTAAGATTCAATTACAAGCATTTTATTAAAAGTGGGGATTTCTAACTAACAGAAGTTTTGTTGTGGTTGTTTGTTTGTTTCAATATTCAATTCAATATTACTTACTTATTAAATTACTTACACAAACTACAACAATTTTGTCCCTAATAAAGTTTTTGTTAAAGGGTGCCAAATATAAATCTACCATAGGCACGAGGTAGTAAGAAATCACAGTTCTGATAGTTCTGATATTCAGATCAACAGCATGATTGCAAGTATGGTAATGTTTCATACAACAGTTCAATAAACAAGAAGTTAGACTAACTTAGGTTTTAAATAATATATTGCCTCTTACTTCCAAACCAATACTTCCATTACTGCCAAACCAAGTCAAAGTAGAATCAACTGCTACGTGTCTCAGAGCAACACGGAATGGGTGCATTGGTTTGTGAATTAATTAGTGTTTAGAACAAATTGTTTTAATTAATGATTCAATGACTCGTTCATAAAGAAAGTTGCTTGTCGCTACCTACTGACGAAAGGGTCAAAAATGCACAGACTGACAGTCTGTCTGGAACCCACAAAGTCAAGTGCTTTTTTAAATATCATGGGTTCTTGGAATGCCACTCAGCCAATCAAATTTGAAAACAGGAACTAACTGTTGTATACAATTAAATATGAGACAGAAAATAAAAATCAAGATAAGAAAATTACACTTTTTATTTAATACTGTACATTGTTTTCAATCAAGCTGTATTTTAGTCAAATTATGCACAGAAAATTTGCAAAACAAACAAAAAAATTCATTTCAAAGGTCTACAATTTTCGAAATTTCTCATTAGTTGATGAATTGGTTGTGCACATGTATGGGATTAGTCTATAGATCATGTGTGCATCTTTGTGGATGCTTATGTGCATATATATATATATATATATATATATATATATATA
>NW_015555763.1:491953-508757 GCF_001515605.1 Sinocyclocheilus anshuiensis
ATATATATATATATATATATATATACTGTATATATATATGCTAATTGTGAGAAAGCTGTAGTGTTATCCCCTCTCTCAGGGAGGGCCTGACAGCTTGAGGCTCTTCATGCCAGACCTCTCAAGTTTCGCCTGTGGACACCATTCCAAGAACACACTTGGTAAAATTAGTATACGAAAACACCTTCAAGCCCAGTATATAGCTCACTGCTCAGTTGTTAGCACAAGCATTGCATAAAGACTAGTCTCAGCTTTGTAGTAAAGGCTTATTTCATATACTGGAGTGGATAATGGAATCATGATAGCAGAGGATCAAGTGGAAGGATGCAATGAGAGATTCAGCCCAAATGAGACGAGCTGGACATGGGTAACACACCGTGATTTGTCAGTTTAATATTCAGTATGATGGAATAAAATACTGAAAAATGTCTGTCTGGGCCAGATATTATAAAAACATAATTTAATGTGTTTATTGTGTTTAAAGCTTAACTGTAGTTTTTAATAGCTTTTCGAATAGCTTTAGTTTAGCTTCATTGTTTACTCTCAATTAATTTTGTGCTGATTGTGGCCGGAATGATTGTTCTGAAATGGTTATTTTCAAATAAGTTTCTCATTTCAGGGATGAATTATTAGCATGTTACAACAAAAGTGCATATAATATGCATGGATTTGAGATAAATGTTCTAATGCATAGTTTAACATATGATTTGAATAGTTATTATATTATGATGTTTATTAATTAGTCTGTGAAATATTAATTTTTGGCATCTGCATATCAAATGTCCGTTTGGCTCAACTAGGGGACAATCATCGGCAGGGACACCATGAGCTGCTTCTAGAGCCTGTTATGTGACCTAGAACCAAAAGAGCATTGAGTGCGTCACTGTGTCAGGTTACACGGGTATTTGACAAGGGCAGACTGACCAGGTTTGCGTTCAACCTTTGAGCAAATTCATCCTTCAAAGTGTCTGGATGTTTGTACAATGTTATCATTAAACCAGAGTATTTTTAATAAGAGGTAACATAAGATGTTTAATTAAAAGTCAGGCAATATCTCCAGATATCAGTGAAGGTCAGGCGCTGTATGCTGTTGCATAATCACAGCTGCGGTCATAAAAGAACCCACTAATGGTAAGGATTCATTATTCATTTTTTAAGAGCCCTTATTACTGTTTCTTCTGTGAAGTAAAGTGCAATTAAACACAAATAGCCTACAAACTCGTTTTTTTTTTTTTTTTTTTCTGAAGAAAATATTAATGTTGCTTACCTGTAGCCTTAATTATGCTAGGTTGTTGTGGTTGCTATGTTCAATTGAGTTTAAAGATGCAACACAACAGATGCAGGTTTGTAATGATTGATGTAATCGAACCCCCTTTTGCAGTTAAATATGGCCAGTGCTACATCAAGGCTGAAATAACTGATGTAAAGCTACCAGTGCAGCAGTGCAAGAGTCTGCTTGTGCTGAGACGAAGGAAACAGTTCTGCTGTTTTTTGAGAACAGGGTCTTTAGCTTGATTGACTATAAACAGACATCAGCATGATCTTCCAGCCAAGCCTGTTCTTTGGTTTCCACTTTTGCACTCCACTTGTGTGGTGTAAGAGGTTTAGAAGAGACAAGATGGTACAAATATTGTCTATTTCCACTCAAGTTCCTTCAGTGTGTTCTGGCTAGGTTCTTAAGGTTCTCAACCAAGGAATTATAAAATAATAATAATAATAAATATTAAAAATAGGCTAAAAACTAAAAATGTCAATTCATTCCCTCAACAAACGTTTTCTTCCTCATATATCCAGGAAAGCCTATATATATATATATATATATATATATATATGTGAGGGGGCCTGCCTCATATGAGGTGGCCTGCCTCGTTTTCTGATTAGTCTCTGCCTGCCCTGACTTGGATTGTTCTTCTACTGTGATTGTCTGCCGCTTGCCCCGACCTCCTGCCTGTCCCTCGTTTTGTCTCAGCCTAGCCTCCGCTATTGTATCTACTGGTGATTGACCCTGTCTTGTCTGTTTACTCAATAAAAGCTGCAAATGGATCCGGACTCTGCTGATGCTTCGCAACACTTTGAATATTGTTGTGGGGCCTTGAAGTCAAAAAGGCTGAGAACCCCTGAAATAGTATTATTTAATTGAATTAGGGCTGTTAATTTAAAGTGTTCATTTAGTGTGTTTAATTATTAAAAATATGTAATAAAAATTTCTTTTTTATATTTTTATTATAAAGTTTTTTTTAATAGACATTTAGTAATTATATTTACTACCACCTAAGCAATTCAGGTTTGAATGAGCACTTTTGAGTTTTTGAGAGTGTGCAATCATGCTGTCTGTTCACTGATTTTGTAGTCTTTCAAATCATCTTAATTTGGGTGCTTTTTAAGCAAATATTGATACATATAATTAATTTGATTAATCATAATACCATTTTGATATCAGGTGACAGTTGTAATTGCTTATTATTAAAGTGTTTTTGCATGTTCACGCACAATCTGCTGCACATTGCCCTCAAGCATACGTTCACCATTGTTTACATCATACTAACTGAACAGGAACTTGTTTTGCATGCCTATGGTACATGATGTACTGCCCTGAGACGTCAGGAATACAATGAAAAACAGGCCCCACTTCACTGAAGAGTCTCAGTGTCAGTCTTCCCTGTACAATAGTAAGGTCAGCAGTTTAGTCAACACATGACCCCACATGCCTTGTGTCACAGACCACTCTGGCTCTGATTGGTGGAAACGGCCCATCCCAGGCAACTCCCCCTTCCTCCACGTAAACGCATTCACTGGTTTTCTTGGGAATGTATTTTCACAATCAGTCACGTGCTATAAGCTTATAGACTGCACTGTAAAGAACCATACAGGCAGGCTTTAGGGTAGATAAGGTAATAATAATTACAGCTAAATATAGTGAATATTTTATCTATTTATGTACAAAGTGTTATTATATAATGACTGTCAAGAGACAGCAAAACTAATCACAATCCATTATGAAATGTTAATATAAATACATTAGTGTTTATTAGTATCTTGACCACCATGTCAATAAATTGTATTCATATATAGTTATTTTAACTTGGACATTGTAATCACACAAAGCATTGGTAGTCTCCTGAGTCTCCTCAGACCCCAGACCATCTAAATCACATTCTCCAATTCCTAGAAACCCCGCCAGTGTATCTGGAATGTACTCTAGTGTTCTGGTGTGTCCTGTGGAGAAATCAACAGGTCATAGAGTGTATGCTGACAGTACGCTGTGTAATCGGATAGCTGGGCAGTCCTTGCTTTAACATGGGCAAATTCTCTTAGGTTGTTAATTGCATAAAAGACACATAAAATACACATAAAAGAATGTATGCTTTTAGTGGCATCTAACATCCACTTCCATTTCTTAACAATATTTTTATATGTTACCATCTGATACACTTGGTGTACCCTGATGTACATCTGTGCAGTTTTTCTTTTTCCCCATCTGCAATTACACTGAACAAAATTATAAACGCAACACTTTCGTTTTTGCCCCCATTTTTCATGAGCTGAACTCAAAGATCTAAGACTTTTTCTATGTACACAAAAGGCCTATTTCTCTCAAATATTGTTCACAAATCTGTCTAAATCTGTGTTAGTGAGCACTTCTCCTTTGCCGAGATAATCCATCCACCTCACAGGTGTGGCATATCAAGATGCTGATTAGATATGTGCAGTTTTACTGTACTGGGAGGGTCTGGGGTGGGGGTCCGAAAACCAGTCAGTATCTGGTGTGACCACCATTTGCCTATACTAAGCTGTATGAGACATGAAAAAATTTTCAATTTTGAGAGCATGCAATGGTGGTGGAATAATAATCAGTAAACCACCACTCAATCACCCACATATCTTTTCTATGACGACTTCCAGCCACAGACACACAACTCGTGCTACTGTAAACATTGCGTTTACAGCTGCTGCTTTCCTGCCACGTGAGCAGATTGTGTGTGTTAAATCCATTAAACGCGTGCATTAAATGTAATGCATTGTCAGCATTATTTCACCATCGCAATGCCATATTCAGCAAGCAATTAGAATTAAATATAAATTAGGCAGTTAACTGTGGATTTCAGTCGATTCATTGACTGATCTGTTATTTTAAAACGCAACCACAAAGAGCTGTTCACCGTCATAATAACACAGTGGACAAACATAGTCTCGAATAAACGCTAATTGCGTTAAAAAACTTGAAAACGGAATGTTAAAGATGATTAAAATAACTATAATGCCTTGTACTGTACAAGTAATGCCGCTGACGCTTGTTTGCAGCGTTCTTGTCGCGTTGCGTCGCATCAACAAAGTGTTTGATTGGTCCACTGTGTGAGACGTCATGACTCCAACCACAAACGTGAAAGACGCGTCGCGCGCATACTAATCGATACAGTAGGCAGCTTCATTGACTGTATAGCTGTTTGTCGCGTCGCGTAGCTAGCAATGTAGATGAGCGCAAAGGGTTAACTGTGATGTCAGCTGTCGAGGCAGGGGCTGCTACTCACCGCAAACCGGTTCCACACTGCTTTAAATACAACACCAGCACAGACAGTCAGTGAACAGATAGTGTGTCAAACGCTGGAGACAAAATACATGAGCGAAGAGCAGCGAACATCAACCGGATTCAGCAGCGTCCGAGGATCCACAAGTACTTTTGAATGGCTGTGACATCCTAACGCCTCTGCCGCATCCCACGTATGTGTTACAGGGAATTTCATCCCTCTCTGGCCCCTTATTTCCATCCTGTTTATAGTCATTAGCAAATGTAAATGCATACACTTGTTTGGGTTAACATATTCATATGCACTGTGAAGGGGGCTTGTTCTTACAGCACAGCGGATGATTGTTTACATTCATTGGGTCTGTGACTGTAATGATCCGTGACATTCGGTTTCTGTATCAATCGTGCAATTATACGATTATATACATTTTATGTTCTAGACGTGGATTTAATTTCGATTAACTAAACATTATTTTTTTGATATACAGCAGAATACTTCTATGTCATTTCTCTATTTTATCTATTATCCATGATTCAGTACTGATTGCAATGTATGTGTGTGTATGCATTATTCATTTTTAATGACCTTAGCAGTGACCTCCTTGTCTGGATGATATTCTGTTGTAATTAGTTGAGATGAGTCTTAAAGTGTTTGTGATTATAGGCTATTATGCAGTAGTTATCCTGCAGCTCTAGTGTCAAATTAAGCATTATACATTTGCATACACTGCAAACACTGTACATTTGGATGCTTGCACTATTATTGGCACCAATATCTAATAGCAGAACTATTGGAGCCATGTCAGTCCCATGTGAATGTGTGCATCTGTCTAAATGTGAAGGATCAGTCTGTTGTGTTTGAACAATGAAGACTTGCTTGAAGGTTTTTACACAATCTCAGGGTTACATCTACGGGGCAAATTATTTGGGTTAATTAGATTGTCAGGTTTTTCTAAAAGCCAGAGTTTCCACAGTCATGGAAAACCTAAAAAGATTAGGGAATTTTAAAACTGTGATTTCCAGGCAAAGTCTGTAGTGAATGTCTAGTTCTGTATTTCCCTAAAATATTTATTTGGCTTGAAATGCTTGACCTTCAGTCTGTCCGCTGAGGGTCATTTGTACAGAACTAAATATAAATATTTAAATCTGTTAATTCAAAAAATGGCCACCTGACAAACAAATGAAAATTTGCCCAGCAATCTCTGTAAAATTAATTCTAAATAAATCTTTTAGTAATCATGAACAGCTGGAAAGGTCATGGGCAAGTCATTAAATAAATTGTTCAAAAAGTGTGGGAACTCTGCATGCATACAAAATTATTTTTCTTTCTTTCCTTCCCATTAATGCCAACTTGGTCTGCCTGATCAGAATTACGCAAGCCCTAGCTTGCGTATTGTGATATAGTGTACACAGGATTTCTTTTTTATTTTTTATTGCAGACAATTACTGCAATAACTTGCAATTAGCTAATTACTTTAAACATTACGTGTTGTGCACTACAGAGAGGCAGTAGTTTTCTGGGTTGGTAGAGCATGCCAGAATCAGGCATTATTAAACCCTTGGCAATGCTTAAGGAACACCACTTGTAATACTTTTTTGAGCAATGTCATTGTATTCTGTCATTGTCATTGCAATGTCAATGTCGCTTGCAGTCTTTGGGGGTTCTATGATATTTTACCTTTCACCTAAATAGTCAAAGAGATCTTGGCTCGAGTTGAGCAAGGCAGCACGTTTTTATTAGACCTAGTTCACGCTACAGGTTTTTTTCTTCTCCATTAGGGCTGCAGCTGTAAAATTTCACACAATCGTATACTGTTTATTGTAGAGATGTTTAATGTTATCATACTCACTAAACACACACACAGATGGCTCATCAACATCACAGTTGCCTTTGCATACTTGACTGTGCACTTTCACACAAACAGCTATTAATTTTAGTGCTGAAGTGCACAGATAATTATATTGCTTGATTTAATGATAAAATGATCAAATACTTGTTTATTAATAGAAAATACTTTGTTACATGTAAAAGAGCAACAGAGAACATTACTGGAACATAATAAAACAAAATAGAGATTTTAAGATGATTTTAAGGTGTTGATTTGAGTAGTTTCATGTTTGCCTTTAAAAGCTTGACATCTCTCTATTTCAGAGTCAGACCATGAATTACGTGGGTCAGCTAGCCGGTCAGGTTTTTGTGCAGGTGAAGGAGCTGTACAGAGGCCTTAACCCTGCCACCCTGTCCGGCTGTATCGATGTTATTGTGGTGCGTCAGCCCGACGGAACTCTGCAGTGTTCACCTTTTCACGTCCGTTTCGGCAAGATGGGAGTGCTGCGCTCCCGGGAGAAAGTGGTAAGCAGTAGCTCAGACATGTTTTATGGTGGCAGCATATGAGATTTTTCATATTTTTGCAGCTTACCATTTCGCTGATTCAACTTGTGTGTGTTAAAGGGTTATTTCACTCTTTCATTATTTACTTTTGAGGTTTGTTGTCATGTGTTACACAAGCACATTCGAGCCTCTGCAAGAACCAATGAGTGCATTTATATGCACATTCTTAAACTGATTATGCTTGTGGCAATGCATGTGGTCATGTAAACATGGTAAACCGTTTCCCTTTATCGGCATAAGGATATAAACGGCTTGAGAATAAACTGATCAACACAGCTAGATATTTATCCATTACCCTTATTTCACCCGGCATGCAAACACTTTAACCTGCATCCTGTTGGCTTACTCAAGTGCTCATGTGCGATATGTAACTGGAAAGCGTCATACGGCACATTTAAGCGCATGCAGTCACAGCAAATGTTTCGCATTAGGGGATTATTTTACAAACTCTGACTTTTTCTTGACCCAAGAAATATATAAAAAAGTGTTCTCATCTTGTGCAGCCAAAGGACAGGTGGTAGAGTCGTAGAAACTTGTAGAATAAGTCTGTGCAAGTTTCCCGCTGACATTTTGAAATACTCAAATACTCAGGTTTTTAATGCTGTATTTAAAGCTGCAGTCCGTAACTTTTTTTGTTTAAAAATGATCCAAAATCAATTTTTGAGCAGGTACATAACCTGCCATTGTTCAAAACTATTGCCTTACTTTAGCTCGATTCACAATGGTAAGCTTGTAATAAAGCTTTCTAATTTGAGTGGTACGGGTAGGTTTTCGTGGGAAATTCGAGCATGGCGCTGCGTCATTACGTCACGTCTGTAAACATAAAGAATTTATCTTGGCTAGTATGCTATATTGCACGTGAGGATGCTGCAGGTGACGGATCGTTTATAGCCTTTTCTCACACCAGCTGGAATAAATGGCCGATTGAATTTGAAAACAAAATATAATAATAATAATAATTGGCACGGTTTGATGTGATATAGAGCTAACCGATCGTTAGATTTAATCACCATTGATAGCGTAATTTATTGCTTTTTTCCTCAGTTGATCAGAACAAAAGTGGCAGTTGTTACTTACTTGTTCAGATGACATTCTCCAGTGAAAACTCTTATCTGCACAAGGCTGGAATGGGCTACAAGACCATCAGCAAGAAGCTTGGTGAGGAGACAGCTGTTGGTGTGATTATTTGGAAATGGAAGAAGCTTGCTAATGATCTTAAGGCAGTTGGGACCACAGTCACCAAGTAAACCATTGGTAACACACTATGCTGCAATGGACTGAAATCCTGCAGCGCCTGCAAGGTCCCCCTGCTGAAGAAGGCACATGTACAGGCCCGTTTAAAGTTTGCCAAAGAACATCTAAATGATTCAGAGAAGGCTTGGGAGTAAGAAACCTTAAGGATTTAGAGAGGATCTGTAAAGAGGAGTGGATCAAAATCCCTCCTGAGATGTGTGCAAACCTGGTGACCAACTACAAAAAACGTCTTACCTCTGTGCTTGCCAACAAGGGTTTTTGCACCAAGTACAAGTACATGTTTTGCCTGGGGATCAAATACTTATTTCACTCACTGTAATGCAAATACATTTCTAACCTTTATATAATGTGTTTTTTATAATGGGCAAACTTACAAAATCAGCAGGGGAGCAAATAAATATTTTCCCCACTGCATATGGGTCATACTTTCAAGATGTAGAATCTGTGAATACAAAGTGCAGTCCACACCGGTGCGATGACTGACAGCCACACATTAGATTCATCCATGCTGGAGCCGTGCCGGTGCACAACCCACGCAAGGAAGATAATTCCGCAAATAGCTGCAGTTGCAGGTTTTCAAACAGAGATGGAGACAAAGAGGCAAAACTTAGGCTACGTTTACACGACAACGATGTAGTCAAAAGCGGAAAAGTTTTTCCCTTGCGTTTTTAAAAAGTTTCACGTATACACGACAACGTTTTCAAAACGATTCGCGTTTATACATAAACGGCCAAAAACGCTGTATTACGTATGCCAGGCCAGTAGTTGGCGCTGTCACCTTGTTAGTAAACAGTACCTGTAGGGAAGTGACGATTATATGTTGTATATGATGCGTCTCCGCTGTTGGTTGTAATATTGGTGAAGTAACTCCACACTTTGCTGAAGAAGCATTAGCAAACTCCGCAACCACAGTACCATGTACTCCACCATTGTTGTCATTGATGTTTGTTCGCGCTTGCCTTTAAAATCGACACGTACTGCGCATGTCTACATACCTAACACGTACTATGCACGCGCATGACGTCACTGTTTTCAAAGATTCTCGTTTTGGGTGTTTACACGGAAACGACAACGATGCCGTTTTCAAAAACTTGCACTTTGAAACCCGTTTTCAAAAATATGCATTTTCATTCCCCAAAACGCCGTTGTCGTGTAAATGAACAGGCAAAATGCATAAAAAGTAAACGGCCCCTTACAGACTGCAGCTTTAACATCACAACTCACATAATAACAGATGCTTAAATTTTGACGTCATAACCGGGGAATAATCTGATTTTTAATACAGTGTTGTAAACACTGTTTACTTGCATTGCTTGGTTATTGATTTGCATGCAATTGAAAGGTTAATTCAATAAACTGATTTTTGGTAATTATCAGCACATTGGTATGCATGTAAACGTGCTCAATTAGGGTTGTTATCATGCATCAAGCAAGCACATTTGAGCATCCGTTTACCATGTTTGATGTCCTCTATGTATGTGCGATGATCAATGTTTATACGTGAATAAAAGCCTAAATTAAATCTGTTCATCATATAAAGTGTTCCAGTCTCTTCAGAAGATTTGGTAAACTGCTCAATTCAAATGGATTACATTTACAATGTCTTTTGTACTTTTTAATGTGTGAAAGTTTCGATTGTGTGCACTTTAAATGAAGAGACAAAAAGGATAAGAGAATATAAAAAAATATCTTAATTTGTGTTCTGAAGATGAACGAAAGTCTCATGTTTGTTTAATATTAGAACTGTACATTTCTGCCATATGGACATTGGACATATGGACATAAATATAGTCTTTGAAGTTGTAGACTTATAGGAAAAACTGTTGTTTCATGATGGGATAAAATTAGCACTGTCATTGGCCTTGTGTTGCACATGGCTTACTGTTGTAAATTGTCTTTATTATAGTGACAGCATTCCATGTTCCCTTTCTCCTCAGGTTGACATTGAGATAAATGGGGAGCCGGTCAGTTTACACATGAAACTAGGTGAAAATGGAGAGGCATTCTTTGTCAAAGAAACAGAAAATGATGAGGTGAGTACTGGCGTCCTGTACCAAACAATAAATTGTTGCATTGTTTTTATTGCAGCCAAGGTTCATTGTGTACTGAGAAATGTAACATATGCAAGTATGTACGTATGCACGTCTCCTCAATAGTACAATATCTTGAAATCTGAACTTGTTTACTGGAAACAATCCTGCCACATGCATTCTGCTACCTGAGCTTGAACACTTTGCTCTAGAACAGACCCTTTCTGCCAAGGGCACCGTTGTCCTGTCTAAAACAACACCCATCTTTATGCTTCCCAAGCTTGAAAGAAAAAGCTGACCAATTTAAAGGGCAAAGTAATGCACAGGAGAAAAGCCCTGAAACACTGTACGACTGCTGAGATAAGAAAAGCTCTGTCCGTGTCATGCCGGTTATCCTCCTGGCTTAGTCTTTTAGACTTCCTCATTACTTTCTGACCACAGATGTTTTCTTGCTCATCACAGGAACAAATGCCTGAGATGAATATCTGCTGAGGTACATTGTGTTCGGTAATTGCTAGAATGGTTGCCCTGGTTAGCACTCATGTGGAACATTCTGGCTCTTGAAGGATTGTGACAACGGCTCAAAAGAGAGATGCACTTGTCCTATGACATTTAACACATTGGATGCTTTGGTGTCGCATTTTAGGAGATGATCTTCTACAGATGTAATGTCATGTATTTTTTGACAAGTTTTATATTCATATAGTTCTAGAGATACTACAATGTACTACCACAATGTTTAATACTCTATATAATTTATAATTATATATAATATAAATAATTTTTTTTGCCTTTATTTGTTGCCTTTATTATCAATGACAGTGGGGAAAGTGTGTTTTAAACAAGTATGACATACATACTTCATATCCTTGTAATGATGTGTGACAGTATTACCTGAACATACTGTGTTTAGCATTTTTAGCAGTTTTAAAATAGCAGTTTTAATGCAGAAGAGGCTTTTTCACTGAAGTGCAGTGAACTTGGGATTGTCTTGTTGCCAGTACAAAAGATTAAAGCTGTTGAAGGGGATTTTTTTTTCTTGGAACACAGAATGTCAGATGACATGTATTACTCAAATGGATATCCTGAGAAGGTAACCTCTGCCAATCTCAACCGATGGCATTAGTTTGTGGTGCAACTAATTAACTTTAGCCTCTCCTCCTCTAATGAAACGGGATTTTAAAGTGCTAAAGAACTCTGGCTTTCTGTATTAGTTGTTGTGATGGTTCCTGCTGTTGTATAGTCAGTGTATCTATTTGTGTTGTGGTGATAATGTTTAGCAGAGCTAGATTTGATAATGGTCTGTCTGCTTCAATGGGAGTGATAACTGATGTATGAGCTGGCAGTGTTGGCCGTCTGGTTCTCAAGGTCAATTGAGTGACGTAAACAACTGAACATTATTTATATTTATGTGCAGCCATGCACTTATGTCTTATGAACCCATGACTTAGAGACAGTTCAGAGCTGTGGCACGTGCATGAATTTGTCTGTAATTAAAGATGCAGTGATCTGTGACAAGGTATTAGGGTCACAGTGTTGTGCTTCTGGAATTTAAGTGGACACAGTCAAACTAAATCTATGGCTACAGTCTACATTCATGGTTATATGAGTGAGTGGGTGAATTATCACATTTTACAGGCCATAAATATTTCTACTGGTAATGGAACTATATAGTTATTATTATTATTTCCAATATTTTACTTAGAATTTTTTTTTTCTTAGAAAATTGGCTACAAATAGATCTAGATGTTTTCCTACAACGATTGAAAAAAAAAAAACCTTTAAAATGCAAAAACTCCCTAAAGCATTACTACATTTAGTACTATTATTTCTCTCTCTACAGGAGATGGTGCCGTCCCACTTGGCTACATCGCCCATAATTTCAGAGGGCTCTGCCCTAATGCAGGCCCAAGTTGGAAAAGGTATGTCCCGTCTGTCTGAGTCTGGAAGCGGAACATCCATTCAAACCCTGGGCCCCATGCAGGCCCCTGGTGACAGTTCAGTAATGAAGAAGAGAAGGAAGAGGAGGAGAAAATCTCAAGTAGACAGCATGAAGCGAGAAGACAACAGAGACTTTTCTGAAGACGAGGACATGTTTGCCATTGATATGAGTTCTGATGAAGATACAGAGGCTACAGTAAGCAGGTCAGAACAATCAGTAGATATGGAGAAAGTTTTTAATCTGATAAATATTATTACACATGACTTTCGTGTCATTCTAAACCTGTATGAGTTTTTTTTCTTCCATGGAACACAAAAGAAGAAATTTTGAACAATGTCCATGCCACTCTTTTCCATACCAGGAAAACATCAAAAATGAAATAAATAAATAAATAAATATAATGTTAATGTTAATGTTAATGCATGTAACATTTACTAATGCATTATTAAAATCAAAAGTTGTGCTTCTTAACATTAGTTAATGCACTGTGAATTAACATGACCTAACAATGAACAACTGTATTTTCATTAACATTAACAAAGATTATTAAATACTGTAATAAATGTATTGTTCATTGTTTGTTCATGTTAGTTAATACATTAACTAATGGAACCTAATTGTAAAGTGTTACCGAAGTAGACCATATGGCTTTGCATATTCAAATTTAGCACATCGCAATTGGTTTTGAGACATGTAATATAATTGACATATAATTGACATAAAACCTGTTGACTGTATGTGAACTTAAATGAGTTTTGAGAGCTGAGATGGATGGTGTTTTTTGAAGCATGTCAGCCCCTGGTCACTATTCACTTTCATTGTATGTGGGTAAATGGGGATAGTGGTCTTACCAAGATCTCACACTGAATCTAAATCCCACTTTTCTATGAGTTCAGCCTCGCAGGAGCTGTGGAGCTTAACTTATTTCCTGTATATAGCATAGAGCATGCAACATTTAGGACAGAATAGATGGTTCTGATAATGCAAAGAGATCCTCCTTCTCTTAACCCATTTGAAAACACTGCAAATTATGTGATTGCAGTGGCATCATTTGTTTGATGGAATGAATCCAGTTGCAGTGGTCTTGTGATGTGGGCTGTGTCTGTTTGTTCACTCTTCGAATAAGCTCTGCAATGGAGAGAGAGAGGCTAAGTAGAGAAAAAGAGGTCGCCAGTCCTATTGCTGAAGTAAACAAGCGGCTCAAACAGCCCCTCCAATGTTTTTCCACGAAATTCATGAAACCATGCCAGTTCTGGCTCCAGCTCGAGGGGAGTCCTTTGTTATGCTGGGCAATCTAGCATTTCCCCCACATATCTAAGAAAAGAAATGAAACACACAAACATCTTTTTCCCTTCTTTCACTCCCAGTGGACTACAAGTTATGTATTTTATCTGTTCAATCTGGATAAGCAAGTTAAAAGGTCAATCTTTTAGTGCACTACATGCTTTGCATTACCAAGAACCTGCTTCCCAGGTTCCAGTAATGAATTTAAAAAGTGACGGTAAAAGCCACTGGGAAAACACTGTTCACAAGGCCAAAAAGAGTCAGCTGGGAATGAATCTAAACTCAAGAATGTGTTGCTCGGCAAAGCAGCAGTTTGAATCCAGCTCTTTAGAAACCCCACAATGCTCTCTGTCTTCCTGGAAGAATGAGCCTGTTGATGACAAGCACTGCAGATTATCCTTGGCTATATCTATAGGCATGGCATATAAATGTACTTTAAATGTATACAATGTCTTACTCTTACCTTTTGCAGGTATATATACTTACTTACATGTTTGCCTATACTGTATGTGTTTTCAGAGCCATGTCACATGTGCTATTTGCTGAGCAGGTGAAAGGAACTAGCAGCACATACACACAGTCTGAAGGGAACTGGACTGGTTTTCAAAGGTATGCCACTTAAGACTCCCTGGTTCCAGCCACATCACAATTATGAAAAACAAAGTCACAATTGCAAGATACAAAGTCGCAAAGTTGAAGTAAAGAGAATGAACATACCATATATAATACATATCAAAAGACACAACAATGTACCACAACTAGTATACAACATAAAAACAGCCTCTTACCTGGAGACTCCTGCCAGTCATTTAGGTGATTTTAGAAAGTAAAACAGGCCTTAAAGTTATTGTGTGCATTTCAAAGAAAAGGGCATCAATGCAGGACTGTATTTGTGCCAGTCAGTTGAATGAAATAATTTATATGAAACACTGCCGTGCCAGTGATTCCACGAAAAAACAATAAGATGCCTGTGAAGTGAAAAAAAAAAAACCTGTGAAATCCAAAAATGTGTAGTATGTCAGACTTATTTATTATTATGCTTATACAGTATATTATTTATTTTATACATGAAATTCAAAATAATGGACATTTGAAAATAAAGCTTTGTTTTCTGACCCCCAGCAAAGGGTTGGGGAAGACCTGCTCTTTACCCATTCCCACCAGTTCAGGATTATCCATTTCCTGCCCTCAACAAACAGCCATGTTTCAGTCCACACACAGGTAACCGCCACAATCGCTATACAATGTAATTAAACTTTAAACAAAGCCATAAACTGTAACTTAAGCTTTAAAAGCCTTACATTTCTCTAGTGTATTGTCCAATTTAAAGATTTTTCCTGTTTGTCTAGCATGGAATTCAGTGTTGCACAGTACAAGTAATTAAAAGTTGAAGGCATTGTTCCTATCATATTTCACAACAGCTGTATAAATACAAATCTACAGTTAATCCAAATGTCTCTCATTCCTCCTTACAGCAGCCCAAATGGCTCCTTGCCATCCACACCCAAGAGTGACTCCGAATTGCTGACCAGTCAGAGGAGAGAAGGGAAACCGGACAACCCTGAGATGCTTTGGACGTGGGGAGAGCTGCCTCATGCTGCAAAGGTACAATAATCACTAGACATGCCACATTAACAAATGTGAAGCAGCTATCTCTACGTCATTCTTTTCCTTTTTCCACAGCCATCATTCCTGCAGCCCATTTCGGAGCCTATGGTGGTGACCCCAAGATCAATCCCACCATCTGAAAGCAGACACTTCAGAGCCATCACTGGAGATGGGATGGTGGAGTCTCAGGGCAGTGATGTGTATGTGCCTGATCTCAGGGTTGAAGAGGCAGCATCTGCCGCTGCTGTAGATGTGGAGGCCATCAGTGCTGCAACACATCTCATCACAGACCTAGAAGAGGGGCGGCACAGTCCTGGAGCTCATGCCATTAGCAAGACAGACTCTCCATCCAAGAAAAAAGGTATGTAACTTTTTATGATAAAGTTACAAATCAAAACGTATTTGGCTACTTTTTAAAACATCTAATGCCACACTACATCAATTCCTAGACAAAAGGAGCCGGCACCTGGGATCAGATGGTGTATATCTGGATGACATCACAGAGTTGGAGCCTGAGGTGGCAGCCTTGTACTTTCCAAAGAGGTATATTTTCACTTGTTCATTTATGATCCAGATGTAATGTAAGTATTTTAAAATTATTTTTAATTGTCAAATTAATTTTTTGTTGCTCAGTGAGGGAGCAACTTCTGTGAGGGGTGAGGCAGATCCAAGAAGTGCCAATCAGTCCCCTCAATCAGTGGGCAGCAGTGGAATGGACAGTGGGGTGGACAGCTTTTCTGACCAGTTAGGAGACTTGCCTCATATTGCCATCTCTCTCTGTGGAGGACTGTCAGAAAACAGAGAGATCACTAGAGGTAAAAGGACAAGTTATGATGTACCTTTAAACTACTATTAAAAAGTTTGGGGAAGGTAATATTTTTTTAATGTTTTCAAACGAGGTCTCTTAAGCTCACCAAGGCTACATTTTTCACCTTTGTCACCTTTGAACTTGGTGAATTACTTTTTACCAAGTATACATTAAACCTTACTGACCCCAAACCTTTCAATGGTAGTGTAAAACAATGTATTTTCAGTGGCTGTTCTGTTATTCTGTAGGCTCTGTATTAATATCCTGTTTTTTCTAGATTTCATTAGCTGGGGAAGTAATTAAGCCATTAAATCTTTCATTCACAGAGGAATTCGAGGAACGAGCAATATCTTATCAGGAGTTTGCAGATAATCCATCTATCATTGATGATCCCAACCTGGTCGTAAAGATTGGCACTAAGTATGTCATAAATCCTTTTGCCACATAAAAACATATATAATGTCTTTCATCAAAATATTGTCAAAATACTCTTAGACTTACAATTAAGTACGGTAGTTTATTACATTTGTCAGTTATTTCACACATTTTGTTCTCTCCACAAAGGTATTATAACTGGACCACAGCCGCTCCTATTGTACTAGCCATGCAGGTTTTCCAGAAGCCCTTGCCAAAGGTAAGGACTGCATAAACAACACACACATGTACATAAAGGTCTTTAGCTATTCAACCAACACTGAGTACGTTTACATGGACAACAATAATCAGATTTTAACACGATTAAGACAATACTCTAATTAAGAATCTACCATGTAAACAGATTTTTGATCACCTTAATCTGGCTAAAGTCATATTCGAAGTAAACAGAAATCGAATTGAGACATGTGGAGTATTCCTATTTTAGTCGCATTACTGAAGTTCAGTATAGACATGTAAACACCTTAAAGGGGTCATATGATGCGATTTCAAGTTTTCCTTTCTCTTTGGAGTGTTACAAGCTGATTGT
>NW_015555763.1:508988-509574 GCF_001515605.1 Sinocyclocheilus anshuiensis
GCCATAATCGAACTATGTACTATAACATGTAAAACGGGAACATGAAAGGAATATTCTAAAAGCCACTCATGTAAACACCATAATCATAATACTGGCTTATTTAGAATAAGGTAAATAATTAGATTACTGATGTCCATGTAAACATAGTCACTGACAATGTTGTCTTATATTAGTTTAAATAAAGCTTAACGTTTGAGCTTGTTAACAGAGAATGAGGAGTTACGTCACGATCTTTTCACTCTGCATTGCATTTCGGGAAGGCGCCGCCATATTAGCAGGATACGCTATCCGTTCCCATGGTTACTTCTCATTCTCTATAAGGATAAATGCTTATCTTTTGTTTTGTTTTTGCCTTTAAGTTAAACAACCATTCATTCTTCATTGTATCGTTTGCAGGGAAGAGAAGCTATTTTATCGCACTGCATGATATGCACTGCATTTCTCTCTTAGGTTTTGCAGAATTTGGTTTACAGTGTTTACCCGATTAGCTTGATTACAGTGTCGCTCGCTGCTGCTTCAGCCATCATATGGTAAATTATCCAAATAAAAGTGTGTGCTCAACAAGCTGACAGAAGTCGATCCATTT
>NW_015555763.1:515288-517082 GCF_001515605.1 Sinocyclocheilus anshuiensis
TCTCATGTCTCTGTGTCCCTGATGTAAAAAGTTATTACAAAAAGAAGGTTAATTTTGGACATGCAATTCTCTTTTCTACCAGTAGGGGTAAAATGGAAGGTTGTGAAAGATGTCCACTGTCCCCCTCTATTCAAAGACTCTGGTCTCATGTCTCTGTGTCCCTGATGTAAAAAGTTATTACAAAAAGAAGGTTAATTTTGGACATGCAATTCTCTTTTCTACCAGTAGGGGTAAAATGGAAGGTTGTGAAAGATGTCCACTGTCCCCCTCTATTCAAAGACTCTGGTCTCATGTCTCTGTGTCCCTGATGTAAAAAGTTATTACAAAAAGAAGGTTAATTTTGGACATGCAATTCTCTTTTCTACCATTAGGGGTAAAATGGGAGGTTGTGAAAAATGTGCACTGTCCCCCTCTATTGATTGACACTGGTCTCTCACCTCTGTCTCCCTGATGTAAAAAGTTATTACAATTGAAAGACTCTGGTCTCATGTCTCTATCTTCCTGTTGACGAAAGTAATTACAAAAAGAAGGTAAGTTTTGGATATGCAATTCCCTTTTCTACCAGTAGGGTTAACATGGGTGGTTGTGAAAAATGTCCACTGTCCCCCTCTATTGATTGACACTGGTCTCATGTCTATAGGCCATTTAACAAAAAAGCCATTACAAAAACACTATTACACTGCGCTATTGCAAATAACGAAGAAAAACTGCACTTTCACCACGGTCCCTTGTCGAAAGCTCCGCAGAGAGCGAGCTCTCCCGGCTTACTGCACATTGCGACGGCAACTGCGTGGCAGGCTTATTATATCGAGCGAAAATAATTAAAAAGAAGGGTGTGAAATATTATCAGCTCAGATGTAAAAAGTTATTACAAAAAGAATGTTAATTTTGGACATGCAATTCCCTAATCATCCACTTTGGGTAAAATGGAAGGTTGTGAAAGATGTCCACTGTCCCCCTCTATTGATTGACACTGGTCTCATGCCTCTGTCTCCCTGATGTAAAAAGTTATTACAAAAAGAATGTTAATTTTGGACATGCAATTCCCTAATCATCCACTTTGGGTAAAATGGAAGGTTGTGAAAAATGTCCACTGTCCCCCTCTATTGATTGACACTGGTCTCATGTCTATAGGCCATTTAACAAAAAAGCTATTACAAAAACACTATTATACTGAGCTATAGCAAATAACGAAGAAAAACTGCACTTTCACCACGGTCCCTTGTCGAAAGCTCCGCAGAGAGCGAGCTCTCTCGGCTTATTGCACATTGAGACGGCAACTGCGTGGCAGTGCTTATTATATCGAGCCAAAATTATTAAAAAGAAGGTTGTGAAATATTATCAGCTGAGCCCTTTAGTTGGTAATGCTGTTTAGATTTTTTTAGGGCAAGTCGTTTTGGAGTTATTGCCGTTTATCGCTGAATATGTCAGGAATATCAAAAACAAAACTAACTTAACCCCGCTACATATCTCCACCACTTTTTGCCAGGGTCGATATTGTCCCTACCACTTTTTGAAAGTAATTGAAAAATATATTGCGGAAGGTATGTATTAAAAGGAAAACAAGATCAACAAATCATTCTTCATAATCTAATTAGGCTGATAAAAAAAAACAACAACAACATTTGACTCCTTATGCATGCATAACTCGTGCAGTGCAATAACGACGTGATTTGCAGCTGTCGCACTTTTCGTAATGTCATTAGGCTATAGCATTTTATTTTAAAAATGGAGAGCTTCCTTGTGCTAAGTAGGCCTGCCCTCTACTAAAGATTTTTCTAGTCAACTAGTCGC
>NW_015555763.1:517220-520542 GCF_001515605.1 Sinocyclocheilus anshuiensis
GTTCAAGTTCTGCTAATTCACAAGCCTAGTGAGAGTCATGCTCGCAAAGAAGGTCAAGTTAACTATTAAACCAACCAAATCAAAACTTTCAAAAACACACAGCAATGTGATTCTTTTATTGAGTGAGAGTCAGTGGGTTTAATCAGTGACATTAACAGATTTACTATTCGGCGTCTTCTCCGCGACCTCCTTCCCTTGGAGTTTTTACACATAAAAGGCAAAAAAACATATTGCATTGTCCAGTTTTCTATCAGAACGATGATCTGAGTTACTATTGCAATTATCGATGCAGTATGAATGACATACACTGGTGACATTTTTCACAATCACGACAAACAATCAAATACTGCCCTAAACTCAATAGCGGAAAGCCAGCGCTATCCTGCAAATATGGCGGATAAACAAAGCAGTTTCCCAGAACTCAACGCGGCGTTACGTCACATTCTCATTCTTTATTGTGTAATTGCAATGATTTTAAATTAAACTAATACCTTTATTTATTTGAGGATGGGATTCATGTGCCCCCTGCAGGTGGATTAAAATAAAGAAACTGTTCATTTGGAAACATCGTCCTGCATATACAATTTTAAAAAATACTGTACTTCACTGGATGTGTCTCACTTTTGAATATTTATAATTATTTGGACACCTTTGCTTTTTTAAGTTTTTATTTAAAACTCAGTACTAATCAAATGAATAGCAAAGTTTAAATAGATAAATGATTAAATACATCACAGTGATAGAAAATACTTTTTTGTTTCTGTAACTGTTTGTCTCCTCAAGTGTTCAGCTAGTGTTTCGTGGCTTTTTAAAGTCCTTGTGTATACTACACCCCGGCTGTCATGGCACTCCAGGGCATTTAAATTTGTCTCTTCCCTCCTCCTTGTTTTTGTTTTTTTAATTGATCTCCCCTCATCCCATCCCATTGTGCGCCATTGCGCTAAGTATTCCTATCTGGGTTATGTCTACTCTGCTCTTGGTTTCTTCACATACTGTTTTCCTAGCGTGTTCGGCTCTAGTCCTGTACGTCTTTGTGAATTTGTGTTGATTTATTAGCTGCATGTTTGTTCAGTCACAGTCATCCTGTCATTTAGTTTTTGAGTTTTGAGTATCAGGGGCTCTGTGCGTTTGCTCCAGGCCACAGTGGAGAACATCATGAATGAGAAGATGCCCAAGAAAGGAGGACGCTGGTGGTTTTCATGGAGGGGAAGAAACAACAGCTCCAAATCAGTATGTTTGCAGTATTGCATATAGGAAATAATTGTGAATTGAATTAAGGGTGAAATGTTACCAGATTTTTTCCAAGACTTTTTGACTTTGCAGGTTTGCAAATATTATGCAAAAAAAAGCATGTAAATCAAAATGTAACTGAATTACTATCATTCCTTCTGCAACAGGAATCAGCATCTGACCAGATTGAAGGTGGAGAGGATTCTATAAGAACAGCATCTGTGAGCAGGTACCTAAAGAATCACATTTAGAAAAACCAAACATCGTTCTGGCTATTAGATGAAAGGCTCATCTTCTGCACTTTTTGAGCATTTTTCAGCTTAAGTTAAGTTATAAATATAATGTTAGGGCCTGTTCACACTAACACAAATGTTTGGCATGAAAATTTGGTTCAGTTTTTGCATTTGATATATCTATTCAGACCAATGCAAAAAACAGCATGGTGTTTATAACACAACACCAAATACAAGAGTACAGAGACAGAAAAGTTATATTTTCGCTTAGCAAAATAGTCAGTTCGTGAGCACCCAAGTGCAAATTTTATTGGGTGGCCAGTTTCTTTGCAGCGCAGTGGAAAAGATATATTTTTTTACCTTCCTTTAAAAAGTGTTGCATTAATGGCATGCAAATATTTGTGTCAGTCTGTAAAGACAAATTAACAGCCATTCATTCAAATTAAAACGTTTATTGCACCGAACTTTCATGTTGGTGTGAACATGTCTTTCATCAACAAGGTCTCTCACATCCAAAAGTTATGATTAAGTTTAACACAAACATATTACTCCATCTCTCAGGTATTTAATTAAACAGACTTAAACAGAATTACAGTTTTTGGTACTGTACCTTTAAGACTTTTATAGACAGTAACTACAAAATCAGGTTTTAGAACAGGAACTAAATTTTAGAATATGAGCTCAGATGCAGAGACAACTGTGTGACTTATCAAACAAAACATATTTTAGAATACTGAGAATGTAGATTATTTATAGAGTACACCACATTTTCATTTTAACTGTGGACTGGCTGGTGATATTTTTCATAGATTAAAGGATGAATCATCATCCAGTGAAGATGACAGTGAAGGTGCTAAACAGAATCCTGTGAGCAATCAGCCTGAAGTTCTCCACAGCACTGGAGGCCACTGCTACAGGAAGACTCTTCGTTTGTCCTCAGAAGAACTAGTAAGCATCTCATTTTCCATAAAGCCTGTAAAGTCAGTCAGTCACAGACAATGCTATGGAAACCCACGCTACAAGCATGTTCTTCACAGGCCAGTCTGCACTTAAAAGATGGCCCCAATGATGTGGTCTTCAGCGTCACCACCCAGTACCAGGGCACTTGCCGCTGTGAGGGCACCATTTATCTGTGGACCTGGGATGACAAGATAGTGATTTCAGATATTGATGGCACCATCACAAGGTGAGACTACTCAAGACAACTTTCTGTGGCAATGTAATGGGTTCGTCGGATGAAAAATGAAGATACAGTCTAAATTGCAAAATCTCCTTCAGGTCTGACACCCTGGGACACATTTTACCCACTCTGGGTAAAGACTGGACCCATCAGGGCATTGCCCGTCTCTACCACAGAGTCAGCCAGTGAGTCCCACACCACATAGAGAGCATGTACATTTATTAAAGGGGTCATAGGATGCCCATTTTCCACAAGTTGATATGATTCTTTAGGGTCTTAATGAAAAGTCTGTAACATAGTTTGGTTAAAATTTCTCAATGGTAGTGTAAAAAACCCCTTTTTTACCCTGTCAAAAAAAAACATTTCTTTTCAGATCAAGCCATTTTTGTAGCATTTTCCTTTAAATGTTAATGAGCTCTGCTGACCCCGCCCCTCTCCTCCAAGCTGCTCGCAGAGAGCCTGTTTACTTTAGCCGCATTCATCGTGAAACTTGCTAATTAGCACATTATTAGGAAATGCGATTTGCAAAGATTCATTACAAAACATTATACTCACTTCTTCTGTAGATGAGACTGGATCATGAATGATTCACGCGAACATAGACGCATTTAGGTAGATGGGGGGAGCATTCCCTTCAGAAACAAACAAAATCCACTGCGAGTTCAGCGGCTCAGATGTC
>NW_015555763.1:520946-545213 GCF_001515605.1 Sinocyclocheilus anshuiensis
CACACACTGCCAACACACATTTCAGTTCAAACAACTTGTAAAAGTGCATGTAGCATCCTATGACCCCTTTAAATGTGAGCAAAAATATTTTTGGCCCAATTTGAAATGTCTAATATATCTTATTATCTTTGTCAAACAGGAACGGCTACAAGTTTATGTATTGTTCAGCTCGGGCGATTGGCATGGCTGATATGACCCGGGGTTACTTGCACTGGGTTAATGAAAGAGGCACCATGCTACCCATGGGACCTGTGCTGCTTAGTCCCAGTAGTCTGTTCTCTGCATTTCACAGGTTGTAACACACACACAACATGTATAGGCTTTAAAAAATTGAGAGAATGCCATATTACATGTAACTGATGTCTTTTCTTTTCATTTCAGGGAGGTCATTGAGAAGAAGCCAGAAAAGTTTAAAATTGAATGTCTGACCGACATTAAAAACCTGTTCTATCCAAACACAGAACCCTTCTATGCTGCTTTTGGAAACAGAGCAACAGTAAGTACTAGTAGCAAGAACTGCTAACATTACCTTCAGCTGATATATGTACATTTCTAACGAATGTTCTTCTCTCAAGGATGTTTATTCATATAAAGAGGTTGGAGTGCCTTTGAACAGAATATTCACTGTGAATCCTAAGGGAGAGCTCATCCAAGAACATGCAAAGACCAACATATCATCGTAAGTGACTGCATAAGTTCTGGATCTAATGAAAACATGTCCGTCTCATTGTAAAAGAAAGAAAAAGATATTTTGCAATGAAACATTTCACAGGTTGTAAGACACACAAAACATGTATAGGCTTTAAAAAAAAAACTGTGAGAATGCCATATTGTAACTGATGTCTTTTCTTTTAATTTCAGGGAGGTCATTGAGAAGAAGCCAGAAAAGTTTAAAATTGAATGTCTGACCGACATTAAAAACCTGTTCTATCCAAACACAGAACCCTTCTATGCTGCTTTTGGAAACAGAGCAACAGTAAGTACTAGTAGCAAGAACTGCTAACATTACCTTCAGCTGATATATGTACATTTCTAACGAATGTTCTTCTCTCAAGGATGTTTATTCATATAAAGAGGTTGGAGTGCCTTTGAACAGAATATTCACTGTGAATCCTAAGGGAGAGCTCATCCAAGAACATGCAAAGACCAACATATCATCGTAAGTGAACGCAACTGTTCTGGATCTAATGAAAACATTTATTTTCTCATTGTAAGGAAAATCACTCAAAATTAAGAGAAAAAAAAGCAATAAAACCATGCTTGCTTTGGAATTATTTCGATTTTTTTTTTGTCATTTCCATTATTATCAATGATTCCTTTTAGACTCTAACAGTAGATCATTTTGTAGTGTCTAATAGTTTGGAATTTGTCAGTCTGACAGTAAATTCATCCATATATTCTTGTGTGTTTTACAGTTATGAACGTCTGTGTGAGGTCGTGGATCATGTCTTCCCTCTTCTGATAAGAGGGAACACCACCGACTTCCCTTGTTCAGACACCTTCAGCCAGTTCACCTTCTGGAGAGAGCAGTTACCAGAGGTAGACAAGCAGGATCAACATGCCGAGAGCAGCTGAAAGGACATACTGAAAAAAAAGAATAACATCCCCTACAAACTCAGCTCTAACACTGCACTGCCATAGGTATTCCTCTACGCACAAGCAACTTAGCACTTAGCAGACCGCATGCCGCCCTCTGCCTGTTCCTTCATTATTATTTTAAATTTTTAATACAAACATTTATCATTTCTGTGTGTGCTAATGTTTTGTTTTACTTGAAATAATCTGAAACTGGTAGGATATTACACCGCTCATATTAGGGGTTTTTTTTTGTTTATTGATGAGGTTACAGCTATTTTAAAGTGCCAAATGCATTATTCATAACCAACAAGGTAATTACATTAGGCTATTAAAAAATTGTCTATTGGCTTTGTCCAAGGTTGTAAAGATGTATGAGGGAATACAGTTATTTTAGTACATAGTATAAAATGTTTTTGAGCATTTGTCATAAAACATGCTGAGAGAAATGTAAAAGTTTCATCAAATTAAATAATAATAATAAATAAATTCAGCAGTAGGTATAAAGCCAGCTTTAGTATATCTCAGGTGATACAGAATTTACACAAGGTACTCTTTTAAAACTTAAAGTGACCTTTCATAAATTATTTTACTACTCCATTTCCTTAACAAAACAACAAATGCAAGTGGGTCGATCTTAATCGTGTCATCCTGGACAACTTTTTACCATATACACACTTTACGTTTTGCCAAATACTTATTATTATGTGATAACTTTGCATTCCTTATTATTTTTGTGTATAAAGTTCACAACTCTGACCAGCAAATATGAATCATGCAGAAACACGTCATACGTCATAACCGTTAGCATGTTAAAGAAAAACAAATGAAACAAAAGCAAACAACAATGCAAAGAACACTCAGGTCATGAAGTATTTCCTACTTGTATTAATTCCTTCATATTAATGACATATTTATTACATTTTAATAAAATATATATATATATATATATATATATAAACACACCCGAGAAAAAATTTGTCAAGTGATTTTTTTTTTTTTTTTTTTTTTAATAATTAAGAATATAAAATCTCCTGATTCATGGTGCATCCTATTATGTAATTTATTTATTTTTTTTATAATCTTCATATTCTACCACCACTAACACCTCTACCCAATTGTGTATTGTTTGTCTTATTAAAGGATGAAATGGACTGTCTCATGAAAGCACTGTATAATGAAATATGTCTAAATTAATAAGGTTTTTGTGTGATACATAAGTGGACAAGCTCTTGTGTATTCTTAAGTCTGTGGTTTTCCATGGTTATCAAGAAGCACATTAAATAAGCACTGATGTGATGCATGAATGATGAAGGGGCTTTAGGGATTGATTTAAAAGAACTGTGTATTTTAATGTTAACCATAGTATTATTATTCTGCAAAGAAAAAAAAAAAAGAGTATATGAAATGTGTGTGCAACGTGAAAATGCAATTTGTACTGATCTCTAATTGGTTCAGTTCGTAATACAAAATTATTATAATGACAGATGACTGCTACAAACTTCAACACTGTGAATGATCAGGTCAAACATTGTAGATTGTTTCTGCTCTTTCTACCTGTCTTACACCTTCAGTTCATTGAGATTTCTTATTCTAAACAAAAAAAGCTGAATAATATAAGACTGTGTAACGTTTTCTGTTCATATGAATTGTAACACCAATAACATTCAGTTGCAATAGCTTTTGTTCTGTTTGCAGTCCCTATGGAGTTTTATATTCTTTCTGCGAAAGATCTTGTTGCCTAAGTTTGTGGCAGTTGAGTTTGTGTGTCATTATGTTCAGTGTTGAGATGTAAAAACTTTGGTTGCGTGTATATTTTAAGATGCCAAATCTCAATATGTAAATTAAAATCCCATAACATGAATCCAAAAACATGCTTCCTTGTTTGTCTGAGCTGTACTGAAACAACCTACCTTGGTGTTCCTGTAGCTAAGCAGATTGAGTACAGTTCATAGTTTCTCATCAATGATACTACAATCACACTGAATAGCTTCTTCTCCTCTTCTGGTCTATGTTGAGTTCATTTTTTTCCTTTTCACGTAGATACTCAGATAAGATACTCTTCCTTCACCTCTTCCTCCACTCCTTACTGCTCTTGCTCATCCTCTTCCTCCTCCTCTCTGGTGTCCTCGACCTTTTCAATCACATCTCTCTGGATCCATTGTTCCAAAACTGAATGAACTGACTTGGGCTCTTTTATCTATCTATTGAAGGTTCTGATTGGTGTGTGATAGGAATAGTGTTTATAGTTTAGGGAAATGGGTGTGCTTTTTGATAAATGGCGTTATGGTTTTGAAATTGTAGTTCAAAAGCCTAGTGATAGTGTTTAAGCAATCGAGAAAAACTGTAATGATATTCTAATGGGCCGCTTTGTGATATCACAAAACCCGGAAAACAAATGCTGTAGTCCAAACCAACCATTCGCTGTAGTTCTTGAAAAGGGATTTTTTAAAAACGAAATATCTCCCTTTGGAGTGGACTTTGAGATTTGTAAGTTTGAAGATCTTTTTTATGCCCAAGCCTACACACTGACTAAAATTCAAAAAGTGAAAAAGCATAATAGGACCCCTTTAAAGTTAATAAAGTGTTTTCTTTTGTAGTGAAGACAATCACCCAGTATACTTTATAGCATTTTACATTTATTTGCATCTGAAACCTGATTTTGTTGCATATTTGTGCTTAGAGGTCTTTCTGACAATATAATATTAGACCTTTTTTCAAAACTAATACTTGGCTAAAATGAAGAACGAAAACTGACGAGAGAGAAAGAAAACGAAAAAAGTGTTTAAGTAAAATTTTCAGAACAAAAACATTTTAAAAATACTCAAACTTTATTACATTTATATTTAAAACGAAAACAAATAAAACCTAAGAGACAAACTCAGCAACTCAGTCTCTTGGGTAAACGTTCATACTACAACTCTGCAAAAATATACAATATTAAGACCTTATTATCTGAATGCTTTATGGCAATCCAGATATAGTAGGCAGCGTAAAATGTGCAGATAGTCCAAGACGCATAAATTAACATACATAAAACTCAGTCAAGCACACAAAATCAACAGAGATTAGACCTTTAACCAATCATCCCTGGTTAATCACCTCATTCGTACCTTCATACATAAAAACTAGTAAGCTCTGCAGAAAAGTTCCTTCCATGTTACACAGGCTAATAAGCGGTTATAAAATTTTATAGAGGATCAACTGGCTGGTGCAAATTAATTCTATCATGGTGAAGTTAAATGGATGAACTGGCAGGTAAGGCAGACGGATAATGAATTAAAAAACAACACCACAAGGTTTAGTGTTGCTGATGAGAATATTCAAGTTAAAAAAAAGTTCTCATCAACTTCAGATCTAGGCAAGTTATGATTATAACAAATCTAGCTTTCAGTACAGCAATAAAGACAGTATATTTGAAGCAAAATATAGGTCCTGAGATATCTCAACATCCAGTGGTAAATTATTTAGGCAATAAAAAAAAAAAATCCCAAATTCCCCCTTTTCATTCCTATGTCACTTGGTCAAAAATCAAAACTTGGCAAAGGTGTGAACTTAACTCGTCTTCCTTATGGTCACACATTCATTACTACGCTCCACAGTAGTTGAGAACATTTTAAGGCAAAGGTCAGTCTTGAAAATCTTGAGAAGCTAGTGGTGAGAAGCTGTGCTTGATGTTTAGTTTTGAAGGGACATCCTCTCTCCTCTTCATTTGGGGGCTTTGTGGTCAAACAGCTGCAGGTCGAGCCGAACCCAAACCTCTCCAGTGGGAACTTCATGAAGCAGCAGCCTCCTAGTGGATGGACCTTTATTCTCAAGCTCTTTCTTAATAGTGGCTACAGGAACCTCAGTGCGACCTAAAAAGTCTATAAAGTGAGAAAGACAAATGGGAATGTGTAATTATACATACTAAAATTTAAAGAGTTTAAGATTAATTCAATTATATAATTTAGAAATAGTATTATACTCGCTAGTTTTCATACTCACCATCTGGTGAAAATTGCTCCCGCTCAAAAATCGTAATACAGAGGACATCTTGATACAGGTCTTTAATGTGAAACTGACAATTGAAGCTCCACTTGGGGTTGACAGTGTCATTGATGGTTCGGGAAGTGTAGCACTGAGAACCCATGGTCACTTCACAGTATGGATTACTCTTTCCTAAAAAACATTGCACAAGTATTAACTAATGTTCTTGGAAGATAGTTTTTTATTTATTTCTTTATTTATATTCACCATTATTATTTGTTTAATAAAACCACTCACCATTTGGTTTGGAGGATTTTAGCTCTGTTGCCTCCAAGATGGTAACAAGCAAGCGACCAATTCCACTTGCTTTCATTGATCGAGCTGTAAAAAAGTATTGTAATAATGATTTACATTTATTTAAAGACCATGACGTACAGTGCCAATCAAAAGTTTGAGGTCAGTAAGAATTTGTAATGTTTCGAAAGAAGTCTCTTATTCTAATCAAGGCTGCATTTATTTGATAAAAAATGCAGTAAAACTGTAATATTGTGAATTATTATTATAATTTAAAATAACTGCTTTGTATTTTAATACGTTTTAAAATGTAATTTATTCCTGTGATGGCAAAGCTGAATTTTCAGCAGCCTTTACTCCAGTCTTCAGTGTCACATGATCCTTCAGAAATCATTCCAATATGCTGATTTAGTGCTCAAGAAACATTTCTTATGATTATCAATGTACAAAACAAATGTGTTGCTTAATATTTTTGTGAAAATTCTGTGACATTTTTTCAGGATTCCTTGATGAAAGTTCAAAATAAAAGCATTTATTTAAACAAAGGCATTTCATTCTTTAATGTAACTTTTGATCAGTTTACTGCACTCATATTCAGTGGTCCATATAAATAAATAAATAAAGTAAAACTTACATTGATAGGCCTTTTCCCGTTTCTTCTTCTCCGTCTCAATGAATGCTTCTGATGCTGCTTTGATCTTCTGAACCCATGCAGGCCTAACAAGTTATCAGAGAGATTAAACATTTTCAATTGTCACAATTTAAGAAAAAGAAAAAAAAACCACATATACACACACATATATATATATATACACACACACACACATATATATATACAATATATATACAGGGTTCCCACTCTTTCATGAACACCAGATTCAAGGACTTTCAAGGACTTTTTAAAGCACCATTTATTTTATATCAAGCACCTATCAAGTTCACACCCCAGCATATGTAGTGTCATGAAAGACCTTACATTACTTAACATTTCACTTACACTTAACATTTACATAAACAATTTCAGAGTAATAATGTTTTGAATGTGTAGGTTTCATAAATTTAGACCGTTTTGAGCAGTCGTGTTCAAAGGAATTTAATGAAATCCATTGAAGTCAGTACTGGTAATATTCAAATTAAATTTCTAAAATATTGATAAAATATGCATCAAACTGATTTTTGCTGTAGTTCTTGTACAAGATTTAAATTTGAAAGAATTTCTCAATTTTTAAATGAATAAAAAATGGTTAAATGTTGTAATAACTTGGTAAAACCTGTTAACATTATATAAGGAGAGAGAGAGAGAGAGAGAGATTCCTTGAAGCATAAAGTAACTGTTTTCCCTAAAACATGCAAATAAAAGGCAAAGGCAAATATATTTAATTTATTAGATTAATCTGCATTAAAATTCTGTCAATTCCACTTGCGCTGGCATTTCAGCAGCATGAAAAGCAGTTGTTTTTTCTCTTCTCATACAGTGTGGCGATAACAACATTCCTTTAACGGTTCATAAAATGTCCCATGAGTCCAGTAAATAGTGGCTTGCTGATAAGACCGATAAAGAGAGCGATCGCTGAAACTGACCTCTCGTTAATGTTCTCAGTCTTCAGTGTGTACACACGATCTATGTGGGAAATGTGGAAGACGGGCTCATCGCTGGATGGATCTGACGGAAGCTTCACCAGAACTTCATTGAGGAACACAGGCTGGGAACACAAACATACACATTACACAATATCCCAGTGTTTTTTTTGTTTTGTTTTTTTGCTCAAAGGTTTAACCAAAAAAAGAACACTGTTCTACGAAGAGGAGTGGAACCCTACCTGCTTATACATCTTGTACTGGGTGTTAGACTTGGGGCTAAAGAGCTTGTCCATTCCTGAGGAAGTGAACTGCCTGACAGCTTGAGTGAACAGCAGAAAGTCATTGAACAGAAAGGCATATAACTCCTTATTGCTCTTGGTCTTAAACACCTTCCCGCTGTGCAGCAATTTACGGGGACCCAAGCAGTTGGTCAGAGAGTTGAAAGTCAGATTCTAGACAAGTAACACAATAGAAGAGTAAGAAATCTATTATACAGCGTTATTTGAAAGTTTAAGCCAAAGTCTTTCAGCCAATCATCCCTCACATTTTACAGTACCATTCAAAAGTTCAGTCAGTAAGGTGAGATTTTTTTTTAAAGAAATTAACACTTTTATTGAACAAGGATGCATTAAACTGATCAAAAGGGAGAGTTTACAATGTTACAAAAGATTTTCAAATAAATGCTGCTATTCAAAGAATCATGAATAAACATCACTGTTTCCACACAAATGTTAAGCGCCCCATTGTTTTCAACATTGTCAATAAAAATAAATGTTTCTTGAGCTGCAAATCAGCATATTAGAATGATTTCTGAAGGATCATGTGACACTGAAGACTGGAGTAATGGCTGCTGAAAATTCAGCTTTGCCATCACAGGGATAAATTAAATTTTAAAATATATTAAACAGAAAATAATTATTTTAAATTGTAATAATATTTCACAGTATAACTCTTTTTACTTAATTTTGAATTAAATAAATGCAGCATTGGTGAGCATAAGACACTTTTTCAAAAGCATCAAAAAATCTTACAGACTTTTGAATGGTAATGTACATCCAGACGATAGCTTATGACTGATCTTGTAATGCATGTTTTGAGCATCAATTATTTATTTTATCAGAATAAAGACGGTATATTTATGGTATATGGATGGTGATTTCTTACCTCTGTGATGCCTTCACACTGCACATGGGATTGGATCCACTCCAGCCTCTCAGAGTTCTCCTTCTCCCTGACACCTTCGTTCACCTGAGAGCACAGCAGCTCTGCCTTCTCCAAAGCGTCTAGCAGCTGAACATAGTCCACGTGACTCTCTGGAGTACTTTCCAGGATCTGGACACACAAATACACACACGTATCGGTTAACAATGCGCTAATCATTTGCATTAACTATCAAAATCTAATATAAAAGATATATAAAAATAAAACATAAAATAAGTTAATTTACTCACATTTTTAATATGGAGAGGGTAGCGAGTGATCCTTTGCATAGGTTTGAGTAAAAAGCTGGACAAAGGCATTCCTTTACAACGGTAGTCTGTGGCAATTTTCTAAAGAAAAAAAAAATGTTGATATTAACATTGCTACCAAGAAAAAAAATGTAACCAAAAACTCACACTGATGATGGAAAATCTAAATTAAGTCATAAAAGTATTTTATTAATTATCTATAAGTATAATATTATTTTATCACACGATTTTACATTATACTATATTATTACAGTACTTGGGATATATGCACTTTTAAAAATATATATGCTATATTGAAGGACCATGAACTACAAAAAAAGCTTAATATTTGTAGCGAATCAGCTTATGGGGAAATATGAATAATTAATCATAACTAGTTATAATTAATTATAAATATTTAGATCCGCTGTAGATACAGTCTTTTTCCTTGTCTTCAGAGCCCTGACAATACACACATCATGCATGATATACTGCACACTAGTAAAAGACAAAAATATTTCCAAGTTAACCTCACATACTTGAGCATTTTGGAGTTGCACTGGATAAGCTCCTTCCAGTTGACAAATATCATGCTCATTTCAGCCTCAGTAAGACGACCTGATTCAGACATGGGCTTGTGGAAGACCTTAAGAGAGGTAACAAGAAAAATATAATTGTATCTTCAGAAAAAATAAATAAACAAATTATATATATATATTAAATTAAATATGATACAGATTAATTTACGAAAAGCACTATGAGCTTCCAAATATACGGTTTTGCAAAGTAATTAAAGTATTTTATTAATTCTATACAAGTATTATATTATTTTACTATATTATTATTACACTACTTGGGATATTTGTACTTTCAAAAATTCATGTCATACTGAATACTGCAAAAAAGCTTAATATCATTTATATTTATGTAATTAAATACAATCGTGAGTCAACTGAAAATATAAACTTTCATTTAATAACATACTAAATAAATTATATAAAATAAAATGAATGTCAAATTTAGCTTTGCATTATTTTGGATTACTCATCTTGGTATTGTGGTACCACTAAAACGGTTGGCACCTTTACTGTAAATTGCTTGTGATTTTCACATTGCTAAGTTGATTTGGATAAAACGGTTTGCTAAATAAATAAATGAATGTGAATTAGGTGATCTGTGACTGTGTACCTCTAGAACCAGCTGTAGATCTTCAATGTATTTCTCCTCGGTCTCAATGAGCTCATGGATGTATCCTTGCCGTTTCCTCTCCTGCGGGCTCATTGAATCCAGAGTGCTCAGGTCAGTGCACCCTACAAGAAAATGGTACAGGTGAACTCAGCCAGACGCTTGAAGCCCATATAAGCAACAAAACACACACACACACACATTGATGGCTCCTTGGGATCCTTCAACAACCTTAGTCCTAACACACTGAAGCACACTCAAAAGCAATGTGTTGATGACACTTCAAACCGCTCCAGCGTGAATCCTTACCTGCTGATGGTCTGTCCGTTTGACCATCCGGGCTGCCTTTAGTGGTGCCTTCATCGTCCACATCCCATAGCCATAAAAACAGCAGTTTACCCCCTGAATAATCACTCATTTTTATGAGCTGTGCTTTGTAAACCGGCTCATTTACTGTGATGAACACGGCAAGCATGCAGGATTATTCATTCTGTTTTTACCCATAATACAACTGCAGGACAAACATAACTAGATGGCAGTGAAGATTAGCTAGAGGAATACTGTCAGAAAGTCACCGGAAGTTCATGAAAGGTGGTCCAATATATGAGACACTATTAACTAAATATCTAAATATTAATAACGATCAAACAATTAGATCATTACATCATTAAATTGTTATTTGTACTGTAGATGATAAAAAATGTAATATTTATGGGCTTTTTGTTTCGTTTTTTAAAAATGCATATCTGAAAGCGTGTTTTTTTTTTTTGGCACTGAACTCTTATGTTACAAAAATGAAAAAGGAACGACGTTCGTTTTTTTCAAAAGACTTTAATCTCTAGATTTCTTCAAATCAAATAAGTACAAGATCCAAGTATTTGAGATATTTTATAAGGATTACTAACAACATCCAATAAAATGATATTAAGGCAAACATTCGTCCACAAGTTCACAACTATTTGCATAGTTTCCTCATATAACACTAACAAATCTGTTTATACAGAAGCGAGTCATGCACAAACATTGCATAAAGCGCAGTAAATATGTAACAATACCACCCAAGGCCAAAGCATTGTGCTTAAAACAGCATCAGCAGAACTATATTTCCAAATACAGCACAGACAATAATACAAGTTGTCTTTCGTTTTAGTTCTTACATTGATTTCAAACTGAAACTACTGAACAAACTGATGGAACTGACTGAATAAATGGAAGCAAAAGAGTGAAAAGCATCTAAAGATTCAAGGTGAAACTGCCTAAAAAAAGTGGCAGTTGTTTGTTCTTTAAAAAGTCAAAGTGCCTTCAATAACCAGAGACTAATAATACGAAGTTTAAAGTTGAATTATAGCCAGCGTATTTATGTAAAGTGTATAATTACTGTGATTGCGATGACATACTGAGGCAGTTTCACACTTTGTAACATCCCTTAAAATGTAACATCTCTGAAAATGACCAAACTGAGGAGCAACAGCTTTACTGTGAAGTCTTACCATCTCAAAATGACCATATAAAAGAAGCTGCCACCTTTAAAGGAACTTCAAGCAAACAAAAATGTAAGAGAATTCAAAAAAGGAAAACCATAGAAAGATTCCCTAAGCCGTACTAATCAGTTAAGATGGGTCCAGACTACCAGTCAACTGAATTAAAAGCCTTGTTTAAGTTTAAAAGAAATGAGACTGGTGAGGAAAGATGCAGGAGGGTGATTGGGTGAGTAAATGGTGGTTTCAGCACGACCACCTCCACTGTGAGAGGGGGATAGTGGGTCTCTTATGGATGAAGGAAAGGAAAGGTGTTACCACCCTACAGAGAAGGACACAAATGAGAAGAACAAAGTCGAAGGGGAAAAAATTGTGTGAGAAATAAACGTGTGGCTAAATATGGAGGAGGAGAACAAAAGTCTAACATTAGATTAGATACTACACATACAACTGTACAAGATTGGAAATACCCTTTCCATTATAACGGCAAAAATAAAACGAACCAAAAAAGGCACCATGAAATAACACTAAATATTGATCATATTTAAAGCAGGATAAAATGTCATTATAATAATGTAATGAAATTGTAATACACTCAGTCATAAATACAAATCATTTCAAATAATAAACACCCACATTCAAGGAGCATAGACTGCAACAATTTTTTCTTTAAATAATCTGAAACCAATTTAACTTTGAAAATAAGTTAGACTCTTAAAGCAAATTTTATAGTTGTAAACACAAACAAAAACCGGCATAATGATTAAAAAAAACACAGAACCAAAATAGACTGGTCTGTTTATGGGTCTCTACTTACACTGCTGACTGGGGTCAGAATCAGAGGTGGTCATTTTCACATAGTTGGTAGGAATCAAGCCCGTGACCCCATTGAGCTCTCCTTTCCACCAGTCAGGATCACTTTTGTCCAGCACGTTGATAACTTGACTCTTTGAGAAGCTCAGCTCGTCCTCATTCGCTCCAGTGTAGTCGTATATGGCGATGACTTGGCCGACTAGAGTGAGGAAAGACAGGGAGAACGATGAGGAGAGATTAAAAAAACAAATCATCAACCCTGGAAACTTGTGCTGTTTCTTACCAGCCGCAGATGCAGGTGTAGATTTGCCGCTGTTTGAGCCCAGAAGCTTGACGTGTGAAGCAGGAAACCAGCCCTTCTGACGCTTCTTCCCCCTGGCCTGAGAACACAAACAAAAAGCTATACAGCTATTTTGAATTTTTTGTTTTTGTTTATCTATCCATCCATCCATCCATCTGTGAAATTAGTTTAATATTATTTTGTTTGTGGAAGTATATAAAATACATGTTACAGGTGGAGATATCCATCATTTAAAATGATAAAAATACACTTAATACACATTAGGGATGCAGCAGTATTAATATTCTGAGCGATACCTACAGGATGATAATTATTTTCATGTTAAGGACAATATAAAAATTCTATACAATTTTGTCTAAAAAATGAATAAAGATACAGTGGGTACGGAAAGTATTCAGACCCCCTTCAATTTTTCACTCTTTGTTATATTGCAGCCATTTGCTAAAATCATTTAAGTTAATTTTTTTTCCTCATTAATGTATTTGACAACGATTCTGTGTTTTTCTGTCAATATGGGGTGCTGTGTGTACATTAATGAGGAAAAAAAATTAACTTAAATGATTTTAGCAAATGGCTGCAATATAACAAAGAGTGAAAAATTGAAGGGGGTCTGAATACTTTCCGTACCCACTGTATATACACACATTTTTATCATAATTTTTGAATTTTTATAATTATATTATGCTGTAAAAATATACTGTATTAAGTATATTTTTATACACAAATTTTTATCAATCTTTTAATTTTTAATTTACTTTGACAAAACAGTGTATAATTTTGGTTAACTATTGATTACCGGCCATAACATAAAAATAATAATTATCATCAATTATTGTGTGTATAATTCCAGATATACCTATTGACAGTAAATTAAAAATCAGCTAATAACTGATATACACCAATATATCATAACCAATATATCCATATTGTAAATAATATGGGCCATATGATGGAATACATGGAAAAAGTCTGTAAAACTACTCAAACTGTATTTTTTTAGAAAAAAAAAGAACATTATTTTGTGTATTTGGTGTAATGAAATGTGTTTATGCGGTTTAAAGTAAAAAAAACACATTATTTTCCACATACTGTACATTATTGTTTCTCCTCTATGCCCCGCCTTTTTGAAACGCGTCGATTTTTACAAAGCTCATCGGTCTGAAAAAGCGAGGTGTGCTGTGATTGGCCAGCTATCCAATGCGTTGTGATTGGCCGAATACCTCAAGCGTGAGACGGAAATGTTACGCCCCTCACATACTGTTGATGCCGTGTCCCGGCCGGAGCGACGAGACAAAAACATTAAAACCCATTACAAACGAGGCATTTGTTGCATCCAGTGGGGACATAATTACTGATTATAATGACTTATACTGTCTTTTTACGCGTTGCGTTGCATTGCATCGCGTAAACATAAAACTCTGTCTGCATTTGTGATCAGAGAAATGACAAACAACAAGTGCTACTCTACTGCCCAAAACTCGCGTTTGAATCATCAGTGGCAAATCCTTTAAATGAAAACGTACTTACGTGAGTCAGAACTGCCGGCATTTTAGTCTAACGTTACTCTCCCAGGATCAGTAAACAGTCCTCCATAAAATGTGCTGCACACATCTGGATATTTGGGTTGAACTGTTCTGGAACAGTGTTGTAAATACAACTTAACCACTGATTTGTAGTCAAGTACTCTTTTGGAAGATCAAACAAAGTAGTTTCGCTTTCACAACGAAATGTCTTCACGACATGGCTGCAGCGTCAACAATACTACAGCGACAATAAAAGTTACGCCTTCTTTCTTTGCGTGAACATTTGGGCGGCGTTATGCAAATCTTCCCACATAGTGAGGTAGATATGTGGGGGCGTGTTAGAACGAGCCGTTTTAGGTAGGTGTGGCTGACTCTGAACTTTTATAAAGAATATCTCTTTGGATTTGAGACTTTAGTCTTTGCAACTTTACAGATCTTCTTTATGCACCAAGAGCTTGTAACACTCCAAAGAGAAAGGAAAAATTGAAATCGCATCATATGACCCCTTTAAGGTGTTTAAGCATAAACTGTTCACTCACCTGCAGTTCTCCGAGCCACCAGCCGGAGGGGTTCTTGGTGAGGATGAGGATGAGCTGTCCTGGGGCTAGATTCAACTGCTCTGCACCTGCAGCTGTGTGCGCAGTAGTCACCTGGGCCACTTCTGCAAACAAAATAACATGTTATAGGTTTAAATATCTATGATTAATTACAGTGATTTAATTTTGTCATATAACTTGAGGTTGTTACTTACCTGGTTTCTTTCCAGGTGTTCCAAGTTTACCAGAGAGACTTGACGTCTAATAAGGAAAAAAAAAAATTGTTGTTATCATAAAACAACAACATGTATGAATGCCAGTATCCTTAAATACAAAAATAAAATTACATCAGTCTCTTTTGGCTTGACGTAATTGGAGGGGAAGACTCCTGATCTGTCTCCGATGCTGCCTCTCCACCACTCCCCTTCTCTCTCTGATACCAGGATGGTGTCTCCCTCGGTGAAGGTCAGGTCTCCAGGCTCAGGGCTCTCGTAAGTGTACAGCGCCACATATTCCGATGACAGGATCAACATACAAACACGGTTCAGGGTAACTTGGAACACAAGGACAATACTGATGTCAAGAGATTAATCTATGATGTCTTCACAGGCATAACAGACACAAAATTTACTTGAAATGAATATATTGTATATACAGTGGGTACGGAAAGTATTCAGACCCCCTTCAATTTTTCACTCTTTGTTATAAAAAGTTTGGGTCACCCACAAGGACTGATTAATCACACTAAACAACTAATTATCAGAGAACTAATTACACTACTGTTCAAAAGTCTCAGGTCAGATTATAAATAATAATGAATGAATACTTTTACTCAGCAAGGATGCATTAAATTGATCACAAATGACGGTAATTTTTTATAACATTATAAATTCTTTACTATTTAAAAAAAATTATTTATTTTGAACTTTCTATTCTTCAAAAAAATCCCGAAAAAGGATTTCCCAAAAGTACAACTGATTTCAACACTGATAAGAAATGTTTCTTGAGCACCAAATCAGCATATTAAAATGAACAGAAAACAGTTATTTTAAATTGTAGTAATATTTTGAGATATTACTGTTTTTGATAAAATAAATGCAGTGGAGAGGATCTTACCAACTCCAAACTTTATATTAACTAATAATCGAGCAAAATGCAATAACAGTTGAGAGCGACCTCCATACTGTAAATTTTAGGGAGTAGGGATGTAACGATTAACTGCGAGCCGGTTGAAAATCGATTCAAATGTGTGACGATTCAAATCGGTTGAGATGCTAAAGTTTTTTGTTGAACAAGCAGTAAAGTATAACGCAGTTTTTTGGTCTGTGTGTTTATCAAGGAAATCACTGCTCCGAGTCTTTATTAAAACCAACAGGTTATGGGCCCAGAAGCAAAACGCTACAGTGAAGCTGCTGAACTGTATGGCAAAGAACCCACAATTTCATGGAGTGCCAAACACATTGACATAAAGTACCACTTCATTCGAGAGAAAATTGCAAGTGGAGTCATGGACATGAAATACTGCAAGACTGAAGACATGATTGCTGACATATTCACCAAAGGACTGAGTGGGAGGCACAAAACTACATGTTGAAGTTCCTGAATTAATAACCGCAAATGTCTTTTAATATGTTGTTCATTTGCAGTATAGCACCAAATATATCTTTTCTTGCTGTAAAAGGAAGCTGTTCTTAATCACAAACTGCTTTAGGGTCCTGGTGGAAAAACCAAATCTGTTTTTTCTTACCTTCATAGCTGGATCCTTCTGCTGTATCAGATCCTTCAGCGGAACTATGGGGGGAAAAATTAAACCTTAAACAAGCACCAAACAAGATGATTAAAGTGTTTCAGGACAAAGCTGTTCAATGCCAAATGAACAACAACCTCAAACACAGAAAGTAAAGCGACACAACATCAGAATTAGTCTCTGCAGGAACATATCTGCACCTCAGTACACCAGTAAGTTTTAGTATGCAAAGAATCACTTGGTTTAGTTTGAAAATACCATTTCACATTAACACTTTCACAGACAAAGTACATGTAACACTCACAGCTACACACTATCTATTTTGGTCACAACCACTTCAGCATTGTTATTATTGATATTAAAGCACTTCAGCACGGTGTGTGTATTTACTCTGCTTGTGCATCGCTGGCGCTCAGCACTGTAACATAGGTTTTGGGGAACCACCCCTGAACCCCACTGAGCTCTCCAAGCCACCAGTTCTCCTGCTGCTCCAGAACTGTGATCACATCATCTTTGGAGAAGTTGAGATGGTTGTCAGTCTTTGCAGTCCATGAGCACAGAGCTTGAGCTTGCACATTCCCCACCACCTGAAACCATGCAGCAAATGTCATTGCATTTTACCACAAGGAAGTTGTAGCTTACATAAACACTGGTTATTCTCAAGGAATCTTGCATACCTGACCATGGTTGGAAGAGGCGGAGCCTGTGGCATGAGTGGGGGTGAAAGCGGAGTTCAGCCGTGATCCACTCGCTCCGTCACTCAGTTTGCTGGTGAAGAAGGTGTTTCAGAATATTCTACATGTTCTACCATCATGCTCAAGATTTGAAACGAAACAGTGCATCTTTACGAACTCTTTCAAAAAAAGCCCTAATATTAATAATTTTTTTCCATTTGTATTTTTTTTTTAATCAGAGAATAACAAAAACAAAAATGCATTTTGCTTATTTCGCATGAAAGACGTGCAGTTTGTAGCTGTGAATGTTTTCTGTGATGGCTCTGTACCCACATGCACTTTGTTTGTTAGTGCAGATTGGGAAAGCTTGTACAAATGATTGTGCAAGAGGTGTAAATGAAGCATTTGAACAGTATGAGGTAGTCAGATTGGAGATCGCACCTGACAGAGATGGAGACCTGTGGCTTTAGGGCTTGTTTGGCCACGAGTGGAGCCTCAGATTTGGCCTGCTTCTCCACATAGCTCTCAGGGAACCAGCCCATCTTCCCCTGCCGACTGCCGTACAGCCAGCCCTGCTCTCGCTCTATGCTCTCATCCACCTAAACAAACAGAAATCCAGCTGAGTAAACTTGAACCCTGTGCTGTTCCCACAATCACTTTTAACATTGAACGTGTTAAAAAAAAATACAAAACAAAAAATACAAAATAAAAAATGATTATGAAAATATAAATAAATAACAGACATATGCTATCAGAATGTGTGTGTGTATTTTTAATGTTTTTGATAGAAGTCTCTTATGGACACCAAGCTATATCAAAAATACAGTAAAATAGTAATATTGTTTTTCAGCCATTGGACTAAACGGCATCGTGCCTCAGAGTGAAAGGCTTCAGGTCTCAGGAAAAACAACGTCAGGTGTCAGGTCTCAGGTGTAAGTTTAGCATTGCCCCGCCTCAATGTGACATCACATGCACGTGGTTTAGAAGTGGTACAGATTGACACAGGTGGAGCTGAAGACTTTTGAATTTTGTATCCTTCACAAATTTTATTTGTACGTTTAAGAAAGTTTGCTAAAAAAACATTGTTAGCTTGTATGTTGGCAAACTATAGTGAAGTTAAAGAGATCTTTGGGGCTATTAGACTGCATTGATATAAGCACAGTGCTACTTTGTGTACAGATGTTACTGGGGAAATGGCTTGCTGTTCCGCGCCTACTGTTAGAAAAGTGTATTTGCATTTTCATTCAGTCCGTTGCAGTTTTTCTGCAGACTAATGTCAAACATGTTCTGTCCTGTATAGAACATAACCAGTGTAACATATAATTAAAACGATAAGAAAATATATCAGATACTGCTTAACTTCGGTCTCTCTTTCTCTTTCTCTCTCTCTCTCTCTAATGCTCAAATAACAATTACATAAAGAACACTGTCATAGGATTAAATATAAATACATAAAATGAATGTCAATAAATTATATACACAACCCACACACACACATTTTATTGGAGGGCTGGAGATTAAGAAAAAGATAATTTAAGGATGACATTATGATGGGATAAAAGCCAACAAAATCTAAATGTTATTAAAAAAGAAAAAAAAAACAGCCTTAATCTACTTCATAGTAGAAAAGAAGCTGTAATTCCAAACGAAAGCGATACTGTCACTGTTTCTTCATGTTTAAAAGCAGCTGCTTTGAAGTAATCTATTGTATAAATTGCTATATAAATATGCTTAAACATGACGTGAATTACTGGAGTGCCGATTGCAGAGCTGGTGTCACTATGATGATCAATCAACCAATCAATCAATTCATTACATTTATTTAGCGCTTTTCTAGGCACTCAAAGCGCTTTACATTGTCAGGGGGTATCTCCTCATCCACCAAGTGGGCAACCAGGCTTGGGCTACAGGGTGATATGGCTGCCGGCAATATCACCCTGTAGCACATGATCAGATGTTTTCTTAACTGCCTCTTGCCGCTGTCATTTTGTTATAAGTGTTTTTTTTTTGTAATCAAGAGGAAAGCTCATAGCACATAATTACATATTCTTCTAAACTCCACTCTCTGCAGTGTGCATGGCGCTGGGATGTTCGCTTACTGTAGCACTGGTCCCGTATTTCGAACTTCTTTTTACCCCTATACGAAGGAAAAAAAAAAAAAAACTTACAGCCGTGAATATTATCAGGGTTTCGAGTCCATTTTGCCCGATGCCCTTGTGTCTGATGCCTTTTTGTCTAAGGCCGTTTCGCCTGATGCCTAACTGCACGAGACCTGACACCTGACGTATGACACCTGAAGCCTTTCAGTCGGAGTCACGATGCTGTTTAGTCCAATGGCTGAAGTCTTTCAGTCTGAGGCATGATATCTTTTTGTCATATGACTGAGGTCTGAGGATGTCCTAAATGTACACTGTATCCCGGACAACTGGCAGGTTTTGTGAGATTTGCTCTCAAACTGACCTCAATCAGGTCATCGCTTTCGAAGGAAAGCTCCTCATCGTTTCTGGCAGTGAAGGGGTAGAGGGCTTTAAACGTCGTCAGTGCCGCTGATCTCCTGTGCTGTGTGCCAAGAGGATGTCTGCCGCCTGAAATCACGAGGATACTTTCATTCATTCCAATCATTTCAGAAATAACTATGCCATGCGAGTTGATTTTAAAACTTACGGTACACTTTTTCTTACCTTTCCTCTCCTCCAAGCCGCGCAGAAGAGCAGCAACGATGTCTGATTTAACAGTGTTCTTCTTGTTCTGTTCATCGTCTCTCAGTCTTGCGGCTGCAGCCTCTTCCTCTTGCTGTTTCTTCTTCCTCTCCTCATCCTGTTTCCTTTGCTCCTCCTCCCGACGCCTCCTGTCCTCCTCTTCCTGCCTTTTCCGGTCCTCCTCTTTTCTTTTTCTCTCCTCTGCATCTCTCATGGCAGCCTCCTGTGCACGGTGTCGCCTCCTCTCCTCCTCCTCACGCTCCCTTCTTCTTTCCTCTTCCCGTCTCTCCTCCTCTGCTCTTCTCCATTCCTCCTCCAATCTTAACTCCTCCTGCCGCCTCCTTTCCTCCTCCAGTTTTCTCCGTTCTTCCTCCAGTTTTCTCCTCTCCTCCTCCAGTTTCCTCCTTTCCTCATCTCGCCGCCTGCGGTCCTCTTCCTCCTCCTGCCTCCTTTTCTCCTCAAGTCTGCGTCTCTCTTGTTCTCTCCTTTCTTCCTCCTCCTCCTCCCTGCGCCTCCTCTCCTCCTCCTCCCGGGCTTTGCGCTCCCGTTCCGCTTGTTCTCTAGCGGCCTGTAAACGAGCTTGTCTCTCCTTCTCCTCCTCCTCACGAAGTTTGGCTTCTCTTTCCTCCTGTATTTTCCTCTGTTTCTCCTCCTCTTCACGCTGCAGTTTCTCCTGCCACTGCTGCTCCTTCTCCAGTTTGATGCGTCTGTATAGGGAAAGAATTTTTGCTTGTGAAATCCTGAATTCTTCCATGTAAGTGTGAGTGTACAGGAAAGATTCTCTTACTTTTGCTCTTCCTCTTCTCTCCTCTTCTTTTCCAGTTCCTCCTGCTTGCGTTTCTTTAGCTCTATGATTTTTTCTTCCTTAATGGTGCGTAGTTTTTCCAAATCAGACTGTTGCATCCTCTGGCTCTCTCGGAGATCCTAATTAACAAACCACAAGATTATGGCACACTGAACTCAATAATACTCCATTGTAGCAGAGCCCCTAAACAACCTTAAAGGAACACTCCACTATTTTTGAAAATAGGCTCATTTTCCAACTCCACTAGAGTTAAACAGTTGAGTTTGACTATTTTCAAATCCATTCAGCCGATCTCCGGGTCTGGCGGTAGCACTTTGAGCTGTAGCTTAGCATAGATCATTGAATCCGATTAGACCGTTAGCATCTCGCTCAAAAATGACCAAAGAGTTTCTATATTTTTCCTATTTAAAACTTGACTCTTCTGTAGTTACATCGTGTACTAAGACTGACGGAAAATGAAAAGTTGCGATTTTCTAGGCCGATATGGCTAGGAACTATACTCTCATTCCGGCGTAATAATCAAGGAACTTTGCTGCCGTACCATGGGTGCAGCAGGCGCAATGATATTACGCAGTGCCTGAAAATAGGCTTATTGGAAGTTACCTAGCTAGGACAATTTTTCGGCCTAGAAAATCGCAAATTTTCATTTTCCGTCGGTCTTAGTACACGATGCAACTACAGAAGAGTGAAGTTTTAAATAGGAAAAATATAGAAACTCTTTGGTCATTTTTGAGCGAGATGCTAACGGTCTAATCAGATTCAATGATCTATGCTAAGTTACAGCTAAAAGTGCTACCGCCAGACCCGGAGATCGGCTGAATGGATTCAAAAACGGTAAAACTCAACTGTTTAACTCTAGGGCAGTTGGAAAATGAGCCTATTTTCAAAAATAGTGGAGTGTTCCTTTAAATAAATGAAACATAAAACACTAAAATCTAAAATCAATCTTTTTAAATACTATACGTGAATTTAGGCTTCTCAACATAATGTACAGTATGAAAATGGATATTCATTTTGAGATTTGATAAATATTACATTAAATAGTTGTTTTATGTTTTTTAAAGAACTGTAAGTGAGCATTAGATAACAGCAAAGATAATCTAAACATATTAACACCACATAAAAATAGCAAAAGTGCTGAATTAAATAACTCATGAAGTACTGATATATTGTGCATCCCTACTCTCCAAATATATCAAAAATGCTTTAACTCATAAAGTTCATAATGCATGTACTACACAAACGGGCTGTACCCACAATCCACAGTGAGATAATGAGATATTTTCTTACCTGGTTGATGTCCAGTGTTGTTCAAACAGTGATTAACATGAAAAGGAGAAGAAAAGAGCATCATTAACAGATACTTATAAAACTGTTTTCTGCTAAAAATTAAAAAGGTTAAATAAATCTAAAGATAACCATTTTAAAATCTATGTGTAGCAGGTGAATTGGCAGACAGACCTCTAAATCTCATGAACATTGGATTGACAGTTTTGAACAAGACTAAAGCAGAATAAAGAGTCATATAGCATAAGATGGCGAGGAGTGACATACAGAAAGCTGTTCAGCCACAGAATGATTAGAAAATGTACAATACCACATAGACAGTTGACACACATCTACAAGTCATGTGCATTTTGAGGGATGCTGTGACCAAGAGAAATCGTACTGAAATCCAGGGGATGATAGACTAAAGAATAACAGTTAGTCAGCTGCAAGTCGTGATGCATAGCGATCAGTGTGTTATGATTGCATTGAAATGTTAAACATCTTTATTATAAGAATGGACTACATGCAGCAAAGGTCCAAGCTATAGAGGACTGACACAAAGAAGGAAAGAAGGAAAGAAGGAAGGAAAGAAAGATAGATAGATAGATAGATAGATAGATAGATAGATAGATAGATATGGAGTACTTAGTGTCTTACAGTATTTTCTGCTACAGAGATAGCTAAGCAGAGGAGGGCCCACTTCATTGAGCCATGCATTATGTAAATCATCTCCATACAGTCTTCATTATCACCAACCTTCCAGTAGGGGGGGCTGTGCCAGCGGGGGCTCCTGCTGCTTTGTTTGTGAAGGGATGAAAGGTGTAGCCTTGGGTTTTAAGCTCTCTGCAGTGCTGGGGGTAATTGTTGGGGAAGAGTGACTAACAGCTGGTGCACTCTGACAGGCAGGGATGTCTGTGCCGATGGACAGTGGGCCAGTGGTCAGATCAGGAGCAGCCTCTGGGGCAGAGCTGTGAGGGATGGGGGTTTTCACGGGGGTGCTCTGGGATGGGGGGCTTGCATCTGGGGTCTGTGCCTGCAGCACGGAGTCAAGGAACATAACAGTCTGAGTTGGACTAAGGGCAAGGGTTGACTTCTGGTCAGGATCATTTGGGTCCTTGGGTAACTGATCTGAAGGGTGAATACCAGGCAACTCTAGGTTAGACTTATTGATATCGTCTTTACTTGATTTATCCTTATTAAACATATCCCTGTCAATCTCGTAAGTTGAGTCATCTATGGGATTCGCAGTGGAGTCTGGGCAATTCATGAATAAGGAAGTGTTTGCTTGCCCTGTCGGTTGGGGTCTGCATGCTTGGGTGCCCGTGAGGTGCAGAGGTTCAGGTGTGAGTGAGGGTGGTGCACTTCCTTCATCTATGTTAGCACTGGATGGGGTTTTTAAATCACCCAAATTAGGGCTGCTAAAGTCCATGTCCATTACAGTTGGAGGAGCACTCCATTCTTCTGGTAGCTTCATCCTGCTTTTACTCTTCTTGGCCTTGATGCGTCCTCCCCCTCTTTCTTGGATCTCGCTTTCCCACATCTCTTCGTCCCTATTAGGAGGTGAGGGGCAGCCGTGGTTGGAGCTTTCGGAAGGAGTCTCTTCTGAGTCAGGGGAACCAAGACTGTCCAGAAGGTCATACATTTCTTCCCTGTTCTTGCGTTTCTTCTTTTTTCGCTTCTGCTGCTTTTCGGTTCCTTTCTCTATGGACTTTTCCTCACCAGATGCTGCATCTTGACTCTGGAATCCCAAGGTGTCAGTGTGACTCTGTTCTGCCTTGTTGGAAGCTCGGGACTGCTCCGTAGAGAGCATTTCCTCACCTGTCCAAGGGCTTCCCAAAACTTCTTTGTGTACAGAGAGGAAGAGGAAGTGTCACTGACTACCATACAAATCATCGGACAACAAAATTTGCGCATCTCCAGCTCATAACAGCTATTAAGAGTCCAAAGAGGCATTAGATCAGCTACCTATGAACCACTGATCACTTGCATCATGTGGTGCGTTACACCAGAAGATGATATGAAGACAGACACTATCCACTAATTCACAATGAATAGCATCATCCAGTCTTATCTAATCTCAGAAGAGAATTAGTATTAGCCATGGGTTCCCTTGGAAATTTCCAATGGGTTTTCAGAGGTTTTTTTTCTTTTTTGAATGATTAAATGATCTCTCATCTCAGATTAATGTTACTTGAGGAGGCTTTCACAACAAACTAAATATACATGCTACCCATTGTGAGGAAATTGCTGATTCTCCAGCTTGCATTGTGTGAAATATTTCAATGGTAGACTTTTTTTTTTTTTGCCTTTTTATTGTGATAGGACAGTTGGTTGACAGGAAGCGAAGTGGGAAAGAGAGAGGGGGGCGTG
>NW_015555763.1:546099-555410 GCF_001515605.1 Sinocyclocheilus anshuiensis
ACTCTTCTGTAGTTACATCGTGTACTAAGACCGACGGAAAATGAAAAGTTGCGATTTTCTAGGCCGATATGGCTAGGAACTATACTCTCATTCCGGCGTAATAATCAAGGAACTTTGCTGCCGTACCATGGGTGCAGCAGGCGCAATGATATTACGCAGTGCCTGAAAATAGGCTTATTGGAAGTTACCTAGCTAGGACAATTTTTCGGCCTAGAAAATCGCAAATTTTCATTTTCTGTCGGTCTTAGTACACGATGCAACTACAGAAGAGTGAAGTTTTAAATGGGAAAAATACAGAAACTCTTTGGTCATTTTTGAGCGAGATGCTAACGGTCTAATCAGATTCAATGATCTATGCTAAGATACAGCTAAAAGTGCTACCGCCAGACCCGGAGATCGGCTGAATGGATTCGAAAACGGTAAAACTCAACTGTTTAACTCTAGGGGAGTTGGAAAATTTTGGAGTGTTCCTTTAAGATTAAATTGAAATCAATATTTACCCAATTTACTTTCTTAACACTGAAACCTGACTTTTTAGCTTAACTTTTAATCAAGACAAAGTTTTCTTCTTAAGTGACAATGTCATTAAGACCATAAGATAATTTTTTTTACCAAACTTGCACACATCTGACTACATTCTGGTATGTAATGGATAATTTTCACATTCCAAATCAATTTAAACTACTTTCTCCTCATCGAATATCCTTATTCAATCAGAAGTACATCACAATAAAAGGATTCATGTTGACTTGAAAGCTAGAATGCACTCTAAAGCAGTGCTGTTATAGTTAACTAAAACTAACTTTATTTCAGCTAATTGCCAATGAAACTTCTCATTTTCATTTAGTTTAACTTTATGAATGAAAAAACTGAAACTAAAATAAAATTTTACAAACTACATGAAAATTACAAAATAAAAACGAATAAAAATGACAAAAACACAACAAAATGACTAAAACTTTAAAATTAAAATTAAAACTGATTCAAAATATTAATAAATATATAGCAGTATCGCAATGATGCTAAAAAGCTGCTCCAAACTGACACTTTTTAAAAATAAATAATTGATAAATTGTGAATAAATTGTTTCACCCAGAAATGAGTCACATTATGGAAGTTAAACGCATTGTGAATGGAATTTATGCTCCAAACTGACACTTTTTAAAAATAAATAATTGATAAATTGTGAATAAATTGTGAATAAATTGTTTCACCCAGAAATGAGTCACATTATGGAAGTTAAACGCATTGTGAATGGAATTTTATTTGGCCTTTAATTAATCCCTGATAATATGTGCAGTAACGATCTACCTTTGGTAACGATCTAAAGGTGAAGCTGCTACAGTAAGAGTGAGCAGGAAAAGGGAAAAAAAGAGACCTTCAAAAGGAAGAAGAGATTGCTGAGGCAACTCAGTAAAGAGAGCAGGCCTTTAAGCATGCAGTCATCCATTTCCTCAAACTGCAGCGGAAGCCAGGGAGAGACAGACAAGTAGACAGACAGACAGACAGAAAAGCTCTACAGCTAGTGATAAAGACACAGGGACAAAAGCATAGGGGTTATTCGCATTAGTGCCATCAGGAACAGTCTATATGCTGTTAGCACTGATCGGTTAAGAAAGATTTGTTACAGAAATGCTAAATAGCTACAGCTGGGGAATTAAATATTTTTTTAAGTTAAAATGTCCTGTGTCAGTCAGCATCTTGTAAAGTGTAACTAGTCTAGCTAAACCTACAGGTCAGTTTGTGCTGCTCTGAATGAATTGGATGCATTTATTAGTCATGGCTGAGTGGTATTAAAGGCTTACCTGGATTTCTTTCTTATACTGATCCATATCTGCTAATTTAACTGCAGTCTCCTTTTCCAAAGCATTAAGCTGTTCTTTAAGCTTTCGACAGGTAAGATCCTTCTCTTCCACATTACTCTGTAAAGTTTTCACTGTCGCAGCTACATCAAGAAAAAAAGGAACAAACAAATACATACAAATTGTTGGAGCTCTCTTAATTACAGGGAACAAAGTTTATTATTATTATTATTATTTTACAATTCAACACATCAGTCATGCTTAAGGTTTTTTTTGTCTTTCACAATTCCAGATGCTTGTACCACAAATGGAAAAAATGTTTAAAATAGCAATACTTGGGGGAACATAATTGGCCAAAAGTGTCTTACTAGGGAGATTGTTCAGATTCAGGTTGCGGAGTCTGTCATTGAGTTTTTGCTGTTCTATGGTTGACTGTCCCAACTTTCTCTTAAATTCCTGCAAAAATCGCATACAGGTCATCATGATTACTACTATGCTCTTGTGAAGCAATCTGCATCAAAAATTGAGATTTATTAAGAATAAGTGGAGTTTCAGTATATATTTCAGTATAAATTAATAAACCGATTTAATTTAAATGCATGTAGACACATTCATAATTCATGTGCACTATTTTGGATGCAGCAGTCAGACCTCTAACTGTTTCTGCAGAGAGTTGATTTCTGTGATGCAGGAGTCTCTTTTCTGGTTGATCATTTCCAGCTCATTTTTATGGATTCTCTTTTTGCCTTCAGCATCTCGGAGCTTGTCAGAGATTTGTTTCTGCTTGTTGCCCTAAAAAGGGAAATCTCTTTTATCAAGCATTCTGACCATTTGAAAAAAAGGAGGAATTATAATAATTGTACATAATTGAAATGTGTTGTTAAATTTAAAAGTGCTTGGTTTCCCACATAATGAGTCTAGATGAAATGTGGTGATTGATAGCACAATGTCCTATAGCCTCACCACAGCCTCTAGCTCCATCTCCAGACTCCTCTTCTTGGCTCGGAGCCTGATGATCTCCTCCTGCTCCTCACTCTTCTGGTTTAGGACCTCCTGCTTTCTCCTCCTCTCCCACTCAAGCTGCCGCTGGCGCTCCAGCTCCTTCTTGGCTGCCTGTAAGGAACATCGTAGCAGTAGTCAGTAAAAATTTTCATGTTTTTATTTATATAGATTATTTTCCTGAATCTTTTATACCTGTACAAACCTTTTGGGAAATGTAATATTTTGGTCAGAACCTGAAATGTTATCACATGGTCATCCTCTCACCTCCTTCCTCTCCAGCTCTTTAAGTCTCTCCTCCTCTCTTTGTCTCTCCAGTTCTCTCTGTCGCTCCAGTCTGAGCTCTTCCTCCCTCTTCCTCTTCAGCTCCAGCTCTCGTGCCTCCCTCTCTCTTCTCTCCTGCTCCTCTCTGGCCTTCTGTGCCCTCCTCTCCTCTTCCCTGCGCTGCTGCTCTAGCAGTGCCTGCCGGCGCTTCTCCAGCTCAGCATTTCCCATCTCCATATTTTTCTTGAACTTATCTTCAAAAGTCCCTAGATACACAGAGCACATATATAAATTATTACAATGAACTGGGATGTTCAAGCAGCTATTATATTTGATAAATATAAACACTTCTTTTTGTGAAATGTTTTTATACCAGTTTTTTTTTTTTGCCAATTAATACAACAACATTCATACATTTTTAAGAATGGCTTAAGTGTCTAAATAATGTTGAGGGGGGGAGGGAGGGATGTGACATGCTTAAAATCAGTAGGACGCAAATCACAGTCAGTAAGCACACCATAATGAGAGTTATTCAGTATTTAGGAAATTATTTATACCAATTGTTTCATGTCTTTCACAAATCAAATAATATTACACAATCAGTGTGCCTAAATAGAACACATCTGTTTAAACTCTGATACATTTTTTTTTTTTTGGGGTAAAAGAAGCGAGTCATAGATATCTGTATTATGCAATAATGGGTGTGGTGTAAAGCCATACAATTGTTCCTTGATTTCTGTGGAGGCTCAGACTCATAGAGGTCCTCAGCCAGGCCTGCATAGATTGAGGGAGTGGTTCCATTCACAGAGTCACCGAGCTTCCCCCTACAGGTATATATTTATGGAGAAAAACATTGAAAAAACCATTTAAGCAATTCAGGTAATAATTTAAAACATATTTTACATTCATGACCAATGTTTTGTATATGATTAAGTTTTCAGTCAATCGGAGATCAGGTTACAAACTAGTCAGCATTACCTCAGTGATGGGGGCACCAGCTCTGAAGGGAGTGCCATAGGCAGTGGCTGTCCCATTTTAGCCATGTCTACCAAATGCATGGCAAGAATAAACTCATCAGCCTTCAGTTTACCATCCTTATCCACATCAGCAAGATTCCTGACAAAAACATACAAAACATGTCATTAAATCAAGGCATGTAGCTAAATTTTTATACAATCTGAAATTTGATAACTTTAATTTTTCACTCATTTTTTAAAACAGAAAATATATGTAAAGGGAAAAAATAGAAAAATGCACAAAAAAAGCATTTTCAAAAGCAGTCTTTTGAACCCACCTTTACATACTTCATAAAATTAGTCCTGTCATAAATTAGCAATCACATGCATGAAGCTACTCTTGTGCAATGAAATCTCCCCCGAGTAAGATTTCTTAAAAAAAAAAAAAATGCTTTACGCAAGTACTGGGGAGGGCAAACACCTACCAGATGGCAGCTAGCTGAGTCTGAGAAAGCATTGTTGTAGCCATTACAGTTCTCACTTGAGGACCTGCAGAAATAAAAATAAATAAAAATTATATGGATGCTATTTACCATCTTCACAGAAAAGGATTTTTACAAGATAAAAACATTTAAAAGAGACATATTATTGTAAAAAGAGGCATATGTAATATAAGTCTCTGGTGTCCCCAGAATGTGTCTGTGAAGTTTCAGCTCAAAATACCCCACAGATCATTTATTATATCATTTTGAAAATGCCTATTTTGAGTGGAAGCAGAAACACGCTGTTTTTCGTGCCTGTCTCTTTAAATGCAAATGAGCTGCTGCTCCCCGCCCCCTTTTCCAGAATAGAGCTGCGCCACTTTTAATTTTCCGTCAGTCTTAGTACACGATGTAACTACAGAAGAGTCAAGTTTTAAATAGGAAAAATATAGAAACTCTTTGGTTATGTTTGAGCGAGATGCTAACGTTCTAATTAGATTCAATGATCTATGCTAAGCTACAGCTAAAAGTGCTACCGCCAGACCCGAATGGATTCGAAAACGGTAAAACTCAACTGTTTAACTCTAGGGGAGTTGGAAAATGAGCCTATTTTCAAAAATAGTGGAGTGTTCCTTTAAGGAAAAAAAATGCCTATTTGCTGTGTTTTATAAATGGTGACTTTTGTTTTGTTTTTTTACAACCAGCTAGTAAATACTGTTGCTGTACTAAAATAACTGGTCTGACTAGAGCTGGTTGATATTCACAATGCTGGAATCCTCCTAAACCATCAACGCATTACAACATCTAGAAATTCTTCTCACACAGAAAAATGAGCGCCCCTTCTCAAATTACGTGTAACAAAACAGCTTGCCTATGAGATGTAGGCAGAGGGCTTACACTTAATGCCATACATCTTTGAAATAAACCTCACAAAGTCATGTTTTACCCACTTCCTCATTCCTGAAAGTCTCTAGTACGTATGTCTTTGTCATGAGATATGTAAGTGATACAGACAACTGCTTTGCAGATGAGCCATATGGGTGTGGATTGCCATCTTAGTGCACTACTCACCTTCATCAAGTCTCTTAATCCCATATTAACCATAAAATCATGAGATTATCACAGTAATCACAGTGCAATTTTAAAAGTTTTGTCCCCAGGCATCATTAAGAGAACATATAGCATGTTAGTGCTAGCTGAACTATCCATTTGCCATTATTTGCACACTAGTAAGACAACCAACCATTTTTTTAAACCCATTATCGGTTTGATTCTTTGAAAATCATTTATAATTAAGTACCTGTTAGATAACCAATCATTTGCTTGTCCAGGCTGTTAAACTGCTGCCTATATTTGAGTCGTGATGCCTGTGGGACGGCCCAATCAGAAGGGCCGCCCTTAGGAGAGTTGCTGGCCAGTGATGTGGAGGGGGAGGAGTTTGAGCTGCAGACATAAGTACACAAGTCACTTTGTGTGCAGATACTATTATGTATGTAATCCTACACAAGAGGATTAATTATATACTATAAAGGTCCATGTGTGGAAGTTCCTGACCTGCTCGAGCCCAGGTCCAACAAAGATGGGTTCTTGTTCATTGGAGTGGCAGAGAAGCCCAGTGGAGAAGAGGAAAAGGAACTTGACACCGGGAGAGCTACGGAAAAAACACAACAAACACATCTTGAAAGAAAAATGTAGCCAATGGCACGCAATGGAAGAGACAGAGTGTACAAGCCATTAATGAAGGAACACATCATGCACGAGAATATAAGCCACAAAGTCATCATTTTGAGAGGGTTTAGGCATAAAGAGCTGCTTGTTAAATCAACATATAGCTCAGTCTTATAGGTACAGGCTGACACAGGAAGACTGAAGCAGAGAAAATGCCGACTGCAGTAAGAGCAACAGAGATCAGTATCATTTCACCTTTAGCACACCGTACATTCACAGGGGCTCTTGGCTTTACAGCATATCCACAATGACACAACACTATTATTCAAAAGTATGGGGTTGGTAAGATTTTTTAATGTTTTTGGAAGTTATGCTCACACCAAGGCTGTATTTTTTAAAAGTAACAGTAACATTGTGAAATATTATTACAATTTTAAATAAATATTACGTAAGAAACATTATTATCAATGTTGAAAACAGTTGTGCTGCTTAATAATTTTGCGGAAACCATGATTTTTTTCAGGGTTCTTTGATGAATAGAAAGTTTAAATAAACAACATTTATTTGACATAGAACTCTTTTGTATCATGATCATTTTTTATGCTATTACCTTATAATCAGTTTAATGCATTCTTGCTGAATAATTATATATATTTTTAAATCTCACTGATCCTAAACAGTTTAATGCTATGTAGTACTGATCAAAATAAAGTCCTGGAGTGTGACACACAATGAACCTGTGAACTGTCATAATCTCAAAAAACAAATGGCATAATTTTACTAGATTCAGGCTTCACTGGCATGTGGACCTTAGTGTCTCTTACTGGAAGTGAGAGGGATGGGGGTCGGGTGTAGAATGGCAATAGGTCCATTAGGCAGGGCTGGAGTGCTGATGGTGGGCATCACTGGCATCGACAGCCCTGTGCCCATCATGGGAGTCATGCCCGGCATGGGGCTCATGGTGGTCATTGGTATAGGGGTCAGAATGGGTACGTTCGGCATCATGGGTACATTTGGCATAGTTCCCATTCCTGCAAAAGCACAAAGGCAAATTCAAATGAACAATAAGAGAACAAAACGTGAGCATTCACTAAATATATTACTTGAGAGGTTTTCAAACCATTCCTTTTTGTAGCAAGTCTTCATTAGTTTGATGCTAGCAAAACTTTTTTACAAATATCAAAAACAAAAGCTACATTTTAAAGCTGACAAGCTGAGGACACATTTCTCTTGTACACTTCGAAGGTTGTGGTTACAGCCATCTGTTCTACATTACGACTCCACTGTATCTTGTGGCCATCAAGCTGTGCACCTGCTGTCATACGAAGGACTTTCATGAGGATTGAGGTTTTCCTAGCAAATGGGGAAGTGACAGTATTTTGCACTTTTGTAGCATTGGCTAAAACTGAAATCTACTTATAATGCTAATCAAGGGGTCTTTTTCCACCAAAACCAGTTGTAACTTAACATTAAACTGCTATTGTACCTTTAAAGCTTAAATTACCTCTACATTACTGACCTCCATACAATGCTGGCCAGATTGCTGAACACTGAATACTGATGTTTGAGCGGCATTCATGTGTGACTGCGGCCGGTCATGGTAACAAAAGAGAAAATTTGTCCTGTTCTGTATTGTGGTACATAGTAAGGATAACAATTAGATTAACATTAATAATCTGTCGTTACAATAGTAAACTGTGTACCGATTCTCATTTTTGCTACAGTGTAAGACTGTTATAATCCCAATGGCCTCTCAGATCGTTGCTCGGCTGGTTATAGTGTAGTTTGGCAGCGTACCGAGAGGTGTTGGAACTGGCACAGGTGGCTGCTTCATGATGATGGGCAGAGCTGGAGGAAGATTCTGTCCCTGCAGTTTCATCTTGATCAGCTTCATGGCTATAGAAAACTCCAGCCGGTCCATCCTACCATCTTTATTCATATCAGCCAGGGCCCTGCCATACACAAACAAAGCAATCAGGGCCAGACTTCTCCATCAATTTATTTTTTGTAATTAATTTTTTATTTTTTTTAGTTTGTACATGGTCAGGATTTCTTACCAGATCTCAGCTAGCACAGACTGGGGAAGCCCTGACTGAATGATGAAGTTTCGTGCCTTCTCCCCTATACACAAAAAATTATATTAAAAAAATAATAAATAAATAAATAATAATAAAATAAAATATTTTGGTAAATCATTTCATATGTAGTACAATGTAAATTAATTTGTATATAAAATTAATTTCAAGTAATTAATCTCTTATTAAAATGTTTAAATAAATAATAATATTATAATTATAATAATAAAAAAAGTTTTTAACATCTTAATACATTTTAACAATGGCTCCCCATTACATACCTGTAACAAAGCCCTGTACTGGCGAGAGGGAGTCAAACTTCTGATCATGTTTGTCCCTCTCCTCTGGGGATATAGCCCAAATACTCCGACCACCTTAAAAGCAAAGTAGACAAAAAGAATGAGGGATGAAGGTGAGAGAAAAAAAAGAGAAAAGAAATAAACTACTAATAATGCAGGCAGATTCAATACTCTATATTATTATAATTGAGCTACAGTGGGCTTTTGCATAGTCAGGCTGTTTGAATGATCTATGTGGCACATCACTTTTGTCTTTCGGCGCAAGCGTACAATGCAAAGGCCACAAAAAAAAAAGAAAAGAAAAAGTCACACTATATCACATTCCAATTTGCATTGTCTAGGTCTGACTTTATAAAACCCAAACTGCATTGGAACAAGATTTAAGATGAAAATGTTTACATTTAAAAAAAAAAAACAATTATTACTTTAGTCAGACTGAAATTTAACTTTTAATGTGCATTTAAATGCACTTAATGTCACCCTGATATAGACCTGGGCGATAAAACGGTATCGATATTTATCGACGGTACACCTTCGATAATGATATAAAAAATGTTCGATATAGTGCACGATATACAGGTGCATCTCAATAAATTAGAATGTCATGGAAAAGTTAATTTCAGTAATTCAACTCAAATTGTGAAACTCGTGTATTAAATAAATTCAATGCACACAGACTGAAGTAGTTTAAGTCTTTGGTTCTTTTAATTGTGATGATTTTGGCTCACATTTAACAAAAACCCACCAATTCACTATCTCAACAAAT
>NW_015555763.1:555658-623851 GCF_001515605.1 Sinocyclocheilus anshuiensis
TTCGGCTCTTTGGATTAAGCAATGCATAAATACGTGATGCTGTTTTGTTCATAATTGTTTATGCAATTTACGAAATTATATTTGAGTTATACGAGTTAATTTAGACGTAATGCACGTTTTTTATAGACTATTACTTCCTTGCGTTGAACATTTAAAATGTGCTGCATTATTTTGCTAATTGCGCGCCTCCTGTGGCCTCGGGAGACAAGCCAAAAGTTTAACCTATTTAATCTGCATATAAAACATTAGAAATTAGATATTCGTTTAATTTTTATTTTGTTTTTGACTGTTAAAACATAAAAATATTTGTTGTTTGTCTCAATAAATTGAGTTAATTTAAAAATACAGTGGTTAAATGTAAACATTTTTTTCTATTGCTCTGTTTTAAAAAAGGTTATAAAAAATGTCAATAATTATCGATACCGAACGATATGAACGATAGCCCTACCCTGATATTTGTTGAAATTACAGTTAAGTCAGCTTTAAGCAGCAGTAGACAGTCTATACTTTTGAGTTCAAAGCTTAAATTTACTCATTTAAAACTCTAAACGTATTCTATTAAAATGTCATATGCATTTTTTTTATTTGTACATGCATTTGCAAATTTCTGTATAACAAGTCACATATATTAAAAAAAACAGTCATGAAAAAAAGTTGACTTTTTTCTGTGTTTTACAAAATAATCACACATTTTTTTTATAAAGTTAATAGTGAGCTGTCATTTTAAATGATAAAATGAAGATGAAATGACAATTTGAGGAGCCAAGTTCAAAAGTTGGCACGTTTTTTCTGCCATTTAACATTCATAATTTGATTAGCTGAGCACAACATATCCACTCATTCACATAACATAGGCAGAAATTTTTTTTTCTACCAGTCACTAAGTTATATTTGACTTTTGAATTCTTATTTAAATCGTGTATGACAGCAGCCATTTGGGGCTGAAATTGTCTCAATATCCTAACATATTAATTTTCATTCATTCATTTATCTTTATTAAAAACAACCATTCTCCAATGGAAGAAAACTTATAAAACTCATAAACGTTCAATAAACAACATCCCTTGAAACATTTACAGGGTGGCCCGATCCTGCTATTCAAATGACAGCTACTGAGAAAACTGAGAAAGTATCTTCAAAATGTATATTTTAACAAACACAAGTCAGTTATCAAATAAACAACATCAATAAGCAGTGACGTGTCAGTGTGACAGATGGGCTGCTGACAGGCAGAAATCAAAGCAGACGGTCAGAGCTACTGGTGTGTGAGCAATGCATGCTGCAGTGAGAGAGAGCAGCGTAGCACCTGCACACACACCGCAAATATGAACGAGACAGGATAGATAGGAAAGACTCATGTTCTGGTGCATTTATAAGGCTAAAGGTCCTTTGTGTACACACACACACAAATCCTGTTGGCTGGGACACATGGGTAAACACACACACATAGAAATATAAAGCAGAGCTCTTACCATTCATGGCTGCAGGTGGCAGGGATATGAGGAGAGCGGTCCTGATCTCCTCGTCTCAGCTGGCTAGCTCTGTCATCTGCACCATATTTAATCTGCATATAAAACATTAGAAATTAGATATTCGTTTAATTTTTATTTTGTTTTTGACTGTTAAAACATAAAAATATTTGTTGTTTGTCTCAATAAATTGAGTTAATTTAAAAATACAGTGGTTAAATGTAAACATTTTTTTCTATTGCTCTGTTTTAAAAAAGGTTATAAAAAATGTCAATAATTATCGATACCGAACGATATGAACGATAGCCCTACCCTGATATTTGTTGAAATTACAGTTAAGTCAGCTTTAAGCAGCAGTAGACAGTCTATACTTTTGAGTTCAAAGCTTAAATTTACTCATTTAAAACTCTAAACGTATTCTATTAAAATGTCATATGCATTTTTTTTATTTGTACATGCATTTGCAAATTTCTGTATAACAAGTCACATATATTAAAAAAAACAGTCATGAAAAAAAGTTGACTTTTTTCTGTGTTTTACAAAATAATCACACATTTTTTTTATAAAGTTAATAGTGAGCTGTCATTTTAAATGATAAAATGAAGATGAAATGACAATTTGAGGAGCCAAGTTCAAAAGTTGGCACGTTTTTTCTGCCATTTAACATTCATAATTTGATTAGCTGAGCACAACATATCCACTCATTCACATAACATAGGCAGAAATTTTTTTTTCTACCAGTCACTAAGTTATATTTGACTTTTGAATTCTTATTTAAATCGTGTATGACAGCAGCCATTTGGGGCTGAAATTGTCTCAATATCCTAACATATTAATTTTCATTCATTCATTTATCTTTATTAAAAACAACCATTCTCCAATGGAAGAAAACTTATAAAACTCATAAACGTTCAATAAACAACATCCCTTGAAACATTTACAGGGTGGCCCGATCCTGCTATTCAAATGACAGCTACTGAGAAAACTGAGAAAGTATCTTCAAAATGTATATTTTAACAAACACAAGTCAGTTATCAAATAAACAACATCAATAAGCAGTGACGTGTCAGTGTGACAGATGGGCTGCTGACAGGCAGAAATCAAAGCAGACGGTCAGAGCTACTGGTGTGTGAGCAATGCATGCTGCAGTGAGAGAGAGCAGCGTAGCACCTGCACACACACCGCAAATATGAACGAGACAGGATAGATAGGAAAGACTCATGTTCTGGTGCATTTATAAGGCTAAAGGTCCTTTGTGTACACACACACACAAATCCTGTTGGCTGGGACACATGGGTAAACACACACACATAGAAATATAAAGCAGAGCTCTTACCATTCATGGCTGCAGGTGGCAGGGATATGAGGAGAGCGGTCCTGATCTCCTCGTCTCAGCTGGCTAGCTCAGTCATCTGCACCACACACACACACACACACACACACACACACACAGAGAGAGAGAGAGAAAAAGAAGAAATGTCCACCCATTAATAATGCAGGCAGGGGAGTGCAGGGCTGTTGCTCTCAGAGTGAAAGAGAGAGAGAAGAGGATGTGTGAAGGAGAGAGGAAGGGTGAGAGGGAGGAGATGAGAGCTCTAAACTCCCCATACAAATGTTTTCAACAATGTTCTATGTGAAAAATCTAAATAAACAATGACACTTTTATTACACTGTTTATGACTGACTGTATCAGTATGCTCCTCCTAATAACATCAGAAACTGATTTCAAAGCAATCAAAGCTTCATCGTTATTTGACATGAAATAAGAGTCAAGAAAATCTAATAAATAGAATTTTTAAATGGAACAGTCTACTGAACCTTTAGACAAAAAAAAAAAAAATCTAAAAAAGTCTGCATGTGTGCTTCCATAATTCCTAATAATGTCTTAGTAAGTGTCATGAAATGATAGAGTTATCTAGGTTTATCCCTGTAAGCCTGAGACATTGTTTGATGAAATCATGCATAACTCATTTAAATTTACTAAACTGTAGTACGTCCGGTAAATGTCAGTGGTGGGGGTCAGCCAAGAACTCTGATTCACACATTAAATCAATTAGTCTGAAATCATCTCTGTAGTGTACGCATGAAAAAAAAGATCAAGATGGCTGATAATTATATTATATATGACTAGGGGTGAACTGATATGGGTACAGAGACAGAGACCAATACTGACAATATGAACAATAATTCAGATGTACAGTATATACACAAACAGGTATATAGATCTTATTTGCATTAAAGGATAAGTTCACTTCCAGAATGAAAATTCTGTCATCATTTACTCACCCTCCACTTGTTCCAAACCTGTATGAGTTTCTTTTGTGTTCAAAAAGATATTTTGAACAATGTTAGTATCCGAACAGTTGATGGGCACCAAAAATACTATGGAAGTCAATGGTGCCCATCAACTGTTCGGACACTAACATCTTTCAAAATATCATCTTTTGTGTTCAACAGAAGAAAAACTTATACAGGTTTGGAACAAGTGGAGGGTGAGTAAATGATGACAGAATTTTCATTCTGGAAGTGAACTTATCCTTTAAATTTAATGCAACACACACACACACACACAATACTGAAAATTCAAAGGAATTCAAATTCAATTCACCCTGAGAAATGCATCTGACCAGGCAGGGGGCTGGTAGACATGATGCAGCCTAATTATACAAGACCGTCTTACCACAGACTAGTCAACTAGTCATTCAGACCACCCACACTTATGAAAATTTGTAGTTTCATACACCGCTATTAAGCAGTCGGTATATTGTTGTATATCAGCCGATCCCAAAATGTCCAAACATCAGCTTGGCTAATATATAGGCCTACCACTATTCACGACACTCATTTAACAGACCAGTTGTACTGTATATCACAGCTGTCAGATCTTCAAAACCAATTACACATAGCAGTAAATACACACACATTTAAAAAAAGTGAGAAAGTTGCTGACATGAAGTGATGTGTGGTACAGCTGTGGGAGCAGGTCTATAGAGGAACAGAATGCAGTCAAACAGGACAAGCTTCCAGAAAAGTGCTCGGATAGGGCATGCTTGTCATGTTTGTCATATCACTCTAACACACTGGTGGTGCTCGCTGTGGTTTTCTTTTATTCAGAGAGTGACGGACAGATAGAGTGATTTATTTATTTGCATTTATTGTCATGATGCAAATCTTTGCAAATGTTAGGTATGATGGAAGGAAATGAAATTGCTTATGCTCATCAAGTCTGAATTTATTTGATCAAAAACACACTAAAAACAGTAGTATTATGCAATATTATTACAATTTAAAATAGCTGTTTTCTATTTGAATATATATTAAAATGTAATTTATTCCTGTGATAGCAAAGCTGAATTTTCAGCATCATTACTCCAGTCTTCAGTGTCACATGATCCTTCAGAAATCATTCTAATATGCTGATTGGTGCTCAAGAAACATTTCTTATTATTATCAATACTGAAAACATGTGTATGTTGCTTAATATTTTAGTGGAAACAATGATACCTTTTTTAGGATTCTTTGATATCAGCATTTATTTAAAGCAATTTTTTTTTTAAATTTACGTTACATTATAAATGTCTTTTCTATCACTTTTTTTCATTAAATGAATGAGTCACTGCTAAATAAAAATATAAATTTATTTTTAAAAATTCATACTGACTCCAAACTAATTCCCAGTTGAACGATCTGGACAAACTGCATATTTTAATGAGAATACTATGAGAAACTATATTTAAATTAGAAACTGCATGCATTGCTTATCTCTTTCCAGTACATATAGAGTCAAAGGCAAATCACCCAAAACTGCTGTTTTACTGAGAGCTTTGAGAGACCAAAGGTATTTCAATCTTGGCTTTGCATGTTATTTGCACCTGGGTCAAATTTTGCATCGCCTGATCTAGGCTATAGCAAATATCCAAGATTCAGCTATTTAATATGGAAACAAAGCATTTCTTTCCACTAGGCTATATTATCATTTGCTTGTCAACGACCAATTTCAGTAACAGGTACTGTATGAATTCTTTGGAAATACTGAAGCACCGACAAAGCACAATGTAATCGTGTCATTCTACCTTCACTCGCTTTATATTAATGGCGTATATGATGTGAGAGCTGCAAAGATAGAGTGTGAGGTCATAGCTGGGCACGTCCCACAACCTCCTGCCTCCACCCTGCGTGTGATTTAACAGCCACAAAGGAACGAAGGAAGTGGGAGGAAAGCAAAAACGAAACAGGATGTCGAGAGGTCACAAACAATGTTGTACAAATACTCTGGACCCACAGCCTTGTGGTCGGAGAGGACATTAAGCCACATTAAAACCAACAAACGCTGTCTGTGTGTCAGAGCCCTCACTTTTGTGCTTGTCACTGAATTCTCAGTTCTCGTAAAATGAAAGCATTGTTTGTAGAAGAGGGTGTAGAGCCTTGATCATGAAAAAAAAACATCCCTGGCAATATTACCAGAGATGCTAATGGGTGATATGCTCCATAAAGTCATATCGTCCTGTCGTCAGCCTGTGAGATCGCCGATACACGATATTATCATGCTAATTTATTTAATTATTTACTTTCCTAGTTTCATAGTCGGAGAGTGAACCAACTCCAGGGTAAGGCTAAAAGCAGCCTAATGTTAGTGTGATCTATTAACTCACATTATATCTTTTTAGTCAAGTAGCATATGGATGTCATATCGTAAAATATTTTGAATGTGTCTGAATTTGTATTTAACAAGATAACAATTTAATAAAAACATTATAAGTTACTAATTATAATGCGTACGTTTCCTCAGTTATTCAAACAGCAGCTACAGAAAACGAGCAAGGAATATTTACAAATTACAATATCAAAGAACATCATCACTGACTTCAGTCTAGCGCGAGTTTATGCACTTTAAAAAAACACGCCCATTATAATCAATGAAGCTGTCTACACTGTATGATGAATAAATCTCTTATACTTATATCACATGTACATCTGCACTTCGTTGTTTATGATGAGAGAATTCGTGAGAGAGCAGTACACTGAACAACAAAACTCAGGTGTTTCAGTGATGATGACTCATCTGAAGGCTTCTGATTGGCCATTGCATTCATAAACTCAACAGAATCGTGTGTGATTGGTTATAACTCGCAACAGTGTAAAAACACAAAAAGAAATATGATGGAACAAATAAGCCCTAATATAATTAGATAATAATACTTGCCTGATAATAATGATAATTTATTATTATTAGTAGTAGTAGTAGTAGTAGTAGTAGTAGTATCGTCTTGATATCGTCAAAGGCGTCAGCAACAGGCAATATTTCTAACTATCACTGATACACGATGCTATCATCCATCGTCACAACCCTTGTGGTTGCTACTGATTTCATTACCGTACTGTTATATTTGTTTTACTTTATTTTATTTGTCAATTATGTCATTTTATTTTATTATTGTATTATTCTTTTCTAATGACTAGAATGTAATCCATTCATACATCTATATTTGACAGATTTCAAGCACCCAGCTCTTCCACATTCTGAGAGATGTTGTCTGATGTTTTTTTTTGGTACAGAAGTTCATGCAGGTCACATCAGTAGAGCCTTAAACAGCCAGACAGCTGTCAATACAGCATATACACTGTACATATACATCACGCCATCACTACATCACTGGACCTTCTTAAAGATAAATCAGGGCACAACAAAAAGGATCTTGCTGGTGCAGTTGTTGGGCCAGTAGTTGCCCTGCCAACATTCCCTGGCAGTACTAAGTATGATTAAAGAAAATGCCATGTTAGCCAGTGTTATTTTAGTACATGCCTATTTTTAGTGATATATTTATATTTTCAGTTTTCATTTTAATTTTAAAGTTAATAAAAACTCATTTTTATTAGTTCTTGTTATATATATATATATATATATATATATAGTGTTTGAAATATTTAATTTATTTTAAAATATAATTTAGCTTTACTTTTATTTCAGTTTTAGTCATTTTAGTACTTCAAAATATTTTATTTTATTCCTATTTTTTTATTAATAAATAATAATGATAACGTTTTTTTTATCTAATATGTATTTTTCGTGTCAGAATAATTTTTTTTGTTTGTTTTCATTAACTGTTCAAAACTGTGTGTGTATGTTCAAAAATCGGATGCTTTCAACACTATCAGAGGTCTTTCTCACAGTTTCAACAAATCTTCATCTATGCTAGAGAGCTAGATAACCTTAGCTTGGTGATACAGTCTACAATCAGTACAATAATTTAATAATTATAATAATAATAATTTATGCATTTAGCAGACGCTTTTATCCAAAGCGACTTACAGTGCATTCAGGCTATACATTTTTTACCAGTATGTATATAATACCAGTATAATGATAAGTACAGCACCAAACTCCACAAACTTCACAGTACATGATCAACCAATGCAAGACAGTGTCACACTGGCTCTGTGGCATCTTTTTTTTTAACCCTGTATATAATAATGCCCAACATTTCTAACTGTCTTTTTAAAGCAAATATTTTTTCCAGGTTGTAACCGAATCATTTGGCCAGCAGCTCTAACACAATAATACCGGCAGAATGGATTGGTTCATTAGTCTGCTTAGATAACATGAGCTGTTTTGAGCATTTGTGATGAATAGCAGATAAGTCCAAGCTATGAAGATAAGCATGAAAAATACACATGATCTTGAACAACTATGTTACACAATCTATTTCTAACGTGCCATATGAATTGGCGATTTGTTACGATAAGCACAAATCCTGTGGTTAATAGAATAAGTCTGTGACCATTCACCTGAGAATAGAGGACAAAAGTCATTACGGTTTGACAAATCATTCTCCTTCACTGACCCAGAGTCTGCAAGGACATTTCCTTACAGACTGGAAAGGAATAAACTACATTACTATTAATCTAAAAGAGCCTTAATTCAAAGGCTCAACTTTTACAGTCTTATGGAGTACAGCAACAGCATCTTATTAAGCCATTTTTTTTTTAGAAAAGTCAGGTGCAAACTGATATGATCTATACAACAACAAAAAAATAAAAAGATGGCAAACCAACAGGAAACCAGTGAAAAGATCTAAAACACTGACGAGACATGGGCCGTGATGGCCAAAAATGCTGGCAGGTTTGTGTGAAGAAAGTATGCTCAAAAGCACTTTGAATCAGGTCTTTACCTTTAAATGACACATATGACTCACAATGAGCTCTAATATTTGTAATATGAAGCTCTGAAGGACTTTGAAGAGTCTGAAACTGGACACTTTTTCCAACTCATCACACAACAAACGTACTGTAAACCCAAATGATAACCACCAGAAAATGTTCAACATTATATGTAGTATAAATAGTATGTACATAAGTACTGTAACTACGTTCTAACTGATTATAAAGTGTGATTAAAGCATATAACACTGAAATGAGCAGACATTTGAGCAGTATAACAGGAGGTACTCACATTACACAACAGCATTATTGACTTTGCGAAATCTCCTGGGAGGAAAACATATCCTTTTCCATTGTCCTCTGAATTAACGTGATGACAATCGGCTTTCAGGGTCCTTTAAAGAATTTCTGCAGTGTTTTATTGGGAATCTTTGACAACCTGTTGCTGTACGGCGCTGTCAGACGAACAACATGGCTGCCGACGGGACGGGACGTGCGTGAGCCTTTAAGAGCTGATGGGAGTGTGCTTCAGTGCAGTGCTGGAACTGACACACTGCTGCCCCCTCACTATCTACAAAGCATCACACTCAATCTATGCGAGGCCCATTTCTATCTATCTATCTATCTATCTATCTATCTATCTATCTATCCAAAAGAATAAACTCATTATTGCCACACAACTCGGCCCCTGAAAATTATTGTAGGTATATCCATCTAGCTCGTTCTTAATTGCTGAATAAATTATTTTTTCAAGACAATATTGATCTTATGAGAAATAGAGCAGACATTACAGAAAAAAAAAATAGATATCAATTCTCAATTACTAAATATTTTTTGTTTTACAGCAATATTTTTTTACATTTAAATTACTTACATAACCAAAACTTAATAAATATCACTTTCAATCATATCTATATATGGATCGTACACTATATATTTTAATCCTAATCACGATTATGGTGTCCTCCTAACCTCCTGCTCTTGTTTGCCAGTGCAAATTAAGTTATGGAAAAGAAAATAAGTTAAAATGGACATAGATGAATTACATCTTCATTGTACATATTACTTTAATAAAACCTTAAACTTTCACAAAAAAAGAAGTAACGTCGATAGCAACACAAAGACGTACGTCTCATGAAAATAATTACTTTGCCAGAAATTGTTTCTGGAAACCCAAGTATTTAATGAACTTTGAGACAGAAGTTACTTTCTAGTTTAGCCTCAAAGTGAAGGTAAGTTTATAATTCTCTCTGGCTCAGGGAAAAGAAAAGAAAAGAAAAGAAAAGAAAAGAAAAGAAAAGAAAAGTAGGTAACATTTTCAATAAAATGCCACACGAGGGCGCACTTTACCAGCATAACATTATTGTGTACCTTTCCAATTAGGTTTGCCAGTGAAACACCTAAGTTGCTGTAATACTTTAGTCTTAAAGTGTTCTTTCTGTAAAGTGACATGTCTATAACTTATCTCTGTGAAGGTACAAAGTATGCACAAATGGCTAACTTGTCTTTTGGAGCATCATCAATTTGGACAAATGTCAGAGATTCGTCTTCTCTCTCCTGATTTCATTAGTAAAATAAACTCATGCATAAAAAATAATAACTGCGAAAAAAAGCAATTCCATATTAATTAATTAAAGTAATGCTAGTGTTATGCTTAAGTTATGCATCTGAAGCTGGCGTGAGATCTACAGTGCTGCTCAAACTCCTGATCCTCATGTTACTCCAGATTCCGGGGTTTGAGTTTGTCCTGATAACAGAGCCTCCAGAAGAAAGTTTAACAAAGCGCTCTTCCAGAAGAATAAGGGCAGGATCCTTTGAATCATGAGGCGGGATGTCAGGATGTTTGCAGAACAGGTTAAGACACCTGAATGGACAGCAACACTTGACACTTCTAAAAAACAAGTGGACTAATTGCATTATAATAAACAAAAAAAGTATTTTCCATGAAAAAATGCCGTTTCATAAGAGAATAGTGGAGCCCCGGAGCCTGGGCAGAATAAACAGAGAACGACTGGAAGTTAATGGTGATGTATTTCCTTCCCTGGATGCTGTGAATTGTCAAACTTTGATTAACATCCTCCGCCAGCTGTCCGATCTGTCGCGGCTCGCCAGCAGCATGTTTGCGGAGATCCAGACTGAATCAGCGCTGCTCATCAATAAAGCTTCTGCGCTGCAGCACAGGCTGGATTCACTGCAGGACACTGTGCGACATCCCAACCACAAGAGGACCACAAGCCGTGAGTTCTTTACCTTCATGGATTCAACCACAATGTGGCAAGCTTACTAACTTTACTTACCTTTATTTTATTCACTTACTTACTTTTAAATTACTAGGAAGCAGCCCAACAATAAATTTGTGTTTCTTTAGATAACTATTAATTGTATTAACTATTAATGAGTTACTAGGAGGCCTGCTTATTCAGAATATGCGACTAGAATTGTAACTAAGAAATAAGTACTAGTACACCATAATAAATAAACAAAAAAAAAAGATGTAAACAAAACATTATTAGAGTACATTTTACAAAAAAAACAGAAAGTCAGTCTTTCTAATTCCAAATTTCATGTTTAATTCAATGTGTTACATTCTTTGTGATTGTTTGTGAAATTTACTAGCAATTTCTGAGTGAAAACAATTTAGCCATAGAATTCAGTGGCAAAACTGAGCAATTTATTACCAATAGCAATGGAATAGTTACCTGTTAGTAGGATACTGACTAGTAGCAAACAAATAAGTAGTGATTAATTGAATATAGTGTAATAATTTCTAGTATGAAAATGAATTAAAATAAATACTATTAAGATCAAATGTGTGCTAGTTAATTTTAGGAATAAATGTTAAAATGGCTTGCCATAACAGTAGTGCATGATTCCAGAACATTCATTCCAAATTCCTTTCTAGATGCTTGGCTTTGTCTGGATGTGGAATTCCTTTCAGGTTTGTGCTGTGTTGCACTTTTCTCATGGCACCTGTGGTCACCCGCCACTTGTCACTCTGTTTGTGAACTGCAGCTCCAATTAGGACATAAATAAATAGAGGTTTTTGGGACAAACTACTGTGCCAGTAATAATGGTTGGCACACCACTCATTGAGGTCTTCTGGGGCTTGTATTCACCATTGAATGTGGCGTTTCTGGTCATGATGAATTATTTTGGAATGTAATCAGAATGTGTTCAAGATGGCAGAAATGAGTCCTCTTTATTCCTTTTTCTCTGCATCCACATATTTCTGTGTATCTCCATGGTCGATATGTTGCACTTTCTGTTCAGCGATTCCCTGCAATGCTTTCACCTCCAAAGAAAACAAAGGGTGTTTTCACTGGCCCTGACTCCAGAACTAAGCCCAGAGTAAGGTGAGTGGAGTGCAGGAAGCAGACATAAGTGGATACATGTGTGCTCCAGACGTCCAGCCCTGGACGATATATTAAAAGGTACTAAGAACAAGAAAGAGAATGATTCTTTGTCTGCTGCATGCTATGGGAGACACTGGATACAATGGAAATAAAATTCAAATGATCAGAGAAATGATAAATAACATCAGGCTATTTTATTGTTTTGTTTTTTTACTATAAATAAATTAGGTTTGCATCCATTGCTTTATGTTTGCAGCCCATTTTCCTTCCATAATGTGGCATATTTCATAAGTCAAAACAGATATATAATGAGGAACAAAGTAGGATGAAACTTGATTTTCTACACTGGAAATTAGTTGTATCTTGAAAAATCTATGGTTAAAGGCAAGGATGCAACAAAATAAGTTTGAGGGCGATCAAATGTAAAAGTTTAATTATCAATCAAGAAAAAATAAATAAGTAAATAACAAAATTGATTGACCATTATTCTGAATGGGACATGTCTCCCTTAATGTCCATCAAAAAAGAAAGTTGTTTCATAAGCATACGTTGTTTCATTTTGATTAAAGAGTAAATGCACACAATAAATAGATAAATCAGTATCTGTTTGTGTGCAGACCAGGGTGAATAGGGTTTGTTTTAATCCAGAAAGGAATTAAACATTTTGCACAAACAGGACTGTTTCAGCACATCAGCTCCCCATATTTTGTTTGTTCTAACAATAGCTAGATATTTACCCAATATTTACTGTTGGGTCTGAAATGTATAAACCATAGAGACATTGTGTGACTGTATGTAATCCAGCTGTTATATTCCTACTCCTCCCTCCTTCCCTCAGAGAGCAACTCCAACCCATTCCTCATAGTTCATCTGCAGGGGGAAAGCATGTCGAAACCAGATGTTAGTCCAGCCCTTTTGAAGGCTTTCACTGACACTGTGTTTTTATCAGAGCCAGATGGATGCACACCCTCTTTCTTTGTCTATTTGTGATATATTTCCTTCATTATGATTGGAGAAATGTCATTTTTTCCCATTCTTTGTGTGCTCATATTCTTTCCAAGTTGCTTTTCCTATTTCCTCCCACTCATTATCTTCAAACGGAATGGATATTGACCTGTTGTATTTTCTATTTTCTGCTCAACTGGGCGATAATTAAATAAGAGCAGAGAGCTTTGAGTTCCTAAGAGTTGAAAGCTGGAACCCTGGTGAATTAATCTATTCAAATCCATAAAAATCTGTCATCAGTTTAGAATCCTCTGAAGTCCATATTGAAGGAAATTCAAGGCTGGGGTCTTTAGTGACTGGAGTCAAGTTTAAATGCCAGTATTTGGTGCATTGTAGATATCTATTGTAGAAAAATGCGCAGTTCCTGCAAACTATTAGACTGCACTCATATGCAGATTATGAAGTTACTTGATCTTTATCATTACCATATTACTATGGAGATAAATAAATAATAAGTATTATAAAAGAGATGCTGTACTTTTTAAGACAAAGAGAAAAACTTGTAAATATATTTTTGCAGTTTATTAAGCTCTGCTGAATATGTTTTTTTTTCTGCTCACTGACTGAAATACAACTCTGCTGTTTCTCTCATATAGGAAAGTTTTGCACTCTTGACTGTGACATCATGTTGTTTAGACAGTTGTATCACATATCTCTCACAACCAAACAATAGATGTCTCACTGGAACTTCTGTAAAGTCCATCTTGGTGGATGACAGATTTTTATGGACCCTCTGGACTTACTGTATTTCCTTTCTGGAAGTTGTTGTTGGGAAATGGTTCTGTGTGTAACTTTAGTGAGTTATGTAAATGGAAGCAGAGGGCTTTGTATTTACACACCATTTACTACTTCTCCATTATAATCCAATTCTGGGTTTATGATGAAACGGTGTTAGTAAACTTGACACTGAAACAAGTTTCAAGCTTCTGTGATATGAGAGAGAATTTCATGAAGCCTACTCTGTTGAAAAAAAAAAAGTAGCACATGCTGGTTAGGTACGTTTTGAAGCATGGCAGCTGGTTTGAGCTGGTCCTTAGTTGGTCATGAGCTGGTCCTGAGTTGGGGCTAGTTGCTCAACCAGCTTAGGACCAGCACATGACCAGCACATGACCAGCTTAAACCAGCTCATGACCAACTAAGGACCAGCTTAAACCAGCTGCCCTGTAAATGTGAAAAAAAAAAAACTGTTTCCATTGCAGTTTTTAGAAATATTCCTTTTTCAAATTGCCTGAAAAACCACCTCATGTAAGCGTAAAAACTTTTTTGCGCTAAATGGGAGTTTTTGTGAAATTGACGTGTTTCCATTGGGCATATTTTCAATTCGCAATTTCAATTTGCGCAATTTGAAGGGTAATGGAAATGCAGCTACTGTCTTCTTTAATCACATATATTTATGCAAAGTAACAGCCCTATACAGTGTTGCCTCTGATCATGAATGGGATGACAGGATGGCTTATTCAAATAAACATTGGGTTGCATCAACATATTGATGCAACCCAAAAATTGTTCTAAGAACTGTCAGAAAACTAATTTAGTCTCCCTGCTTCAAAACAATAATTTGTGCAGCAGATCTTTAGTGCTTGTATGAGATATTGTGAAAGATATGATGGCCTTTAGAATTAATGTTCTTCCTCAATTTTCCTAATTACAGACCAATAGCCTAGAATTATTAAAATGTTCATAATTTGACGTTTGATACATTATTGTTTTTAATAATAATAATAATAATAATAAAAATAATAAATATTAAGTATAACTTTATCCAGATGCTTAAATACATTATTTTGGCATTAAAGTTGTTTAGGAATAAATCTTTTTAAATATAAGGAAATCTTGGTTTTTGGAGCCACAGTGCTGTTCAGGTCTGTCAACGAACAAAAAAACTTTAGTTATAATTATAAACAAATGTTGGCTAATTTGTCATATGCAATATCTCTAATATGTAAACTGTTGTATGTTTTTGCACTTGTGCAGAATTGAGATTTTTCTTCATGAAACTTACCTGTGAAATGATTGGGTATGGTTTGTGCACCCCTGTTATACATTTTCATTCTTGCTGTATTAGGAAGCCTTTCTCATGATGATTTTGAGAAGTCTGATTTTCAATAACAGGATTCAGGAGCTGGACTAAAAGCATGCTTGCTGTGAAAGGCTCTTGTCAAATGAGATTTTAACTCATCAATATTCTCAGAGAATCTAATTTGATGGAACAAAAGGAGGAGGTCTAATATAATTACAGTAATGGAATGAGAATGGCAGGTACTTCTGACCTAGAACAAAGAACTATGGCAATGGCGAGTAATATGGAAGAGTTACAGATTAGTGCAATAATGTGACTGAAGTTTTGATTGGACTTTCTCTGATATAAAAGTGTATTTGAGTATATCATGTCAGAATCTAATGATCCAACAGATCTTTTCTTTTTAAGCTGAAACTTTACTGTGCATTCAGTGTCATTAACCGGCTGCTCTGCCCTGTGCCGGCTCTGCCTCAACAATAGGTGTCTTGTGCTTGGACGAAGGGGCCCTGAACTTACATCCAGCTTGGCACTGAGAGCACTGAGAGTCTCTGAGATTGAAGCACTTTTGTTATTGAGTTTATTTAGTCATGGCAGAGTTGGAGTAAAGGTCTCTTACGGGTTCACACCAGTGTGACTCACAGAGGTCAGGGCCTGATGTTTTCTTTGAGTTTATAGTCATCCTGGGCTTTAGTCCCATTGTCAGTACAAAAGTCTCTACTGTTCCAAATCATTTGCCTTCTGTTTATGGCCTCAGTCCAAATTTCTGTCGAGGCCGTTTTGCCTGACTAGCTCAGGATAACATTTGCTGGGAATGTCAGTTGTAAAAAATTGCACTGGAATGTTTTTTCCTTTTATTTCTCGGCTGAAAGGCCACCTTATGCCGGACTAAGCTGGTTTGCTGATCTTAGCTGGTTTAAACAGGTCTCGCAGTCTGGCCAGGTTGGCTGAGCTGTTTGTCAAGCTGGTTTCCCAATCCCTCTAAAACCATCCTGACCAGACTGTGAGGCCAGCTAAGACCAGCAAACCACCTTAAGCTAAGGGATCATATGATGTTGCTAAAAAGAACATTATTTTGTGTATTTGGTGTAATGAAATGTGTTTATGCGGTTTAAGATTAATCACATAATTTTCCACATACTGTACATTATTTTTTCTCCTCTATGCCCCGCCTTTCTGAAACGCGTCGATTTTTACAAAACTCATCGGTCTGAAAAGCGAGGTGTGCTCTGATTGGCCAGCTATCCAGTGCGTTGTGATTGGCTGGATACTTCAAGTGTGTGACGGAAATGTTACTCCACTTACCATACTGTGATGCCATCTCCTGGCAAAACCCATTACAAACGAGGCATTTGTTGCATCCAGTGTGGACATAATTACTTATTATAATGACTTACACCGTCTTTTTACGCGTTGCGTTGCGTATCGCACTGCGTAAACATAAAACCATGTCTGCATTTGTGATCGGAGAAATGACAAACAACAAGCGCTACTCTACACTGCTCAAAACTCGCGTTTGAATCATCAGTCAATCATTTTGATAAGCTCTTTTGCACTACACTCGTTATATCTTCACAGTTGTTTTTATCACTGGTTTGCACTATAACTTCTATGTGCCTTATGCCACTTTTTCTCTTTTTTTTACAATGTCCTTATTTGTATATTGTATAGGTTGTATTTTATATATATTTAAACTGTATTTATTTTTTCCAGCAGAGTTTTGTTAATTACAAAATTGCTCTAATTGCTCACTATGTTTTGGGAATTCCAGAAGTTTTGCAGAACTGTAGGCATCAATCTATTTAAGACTGAATTCTAGTTTTTTTTTTCCCAGATAACAGTATCTGTAAATTCTTCTTCTTCAGCATGTGGGTGTCTTTTGTGCAGATTCCCCTTCAGTTTGCCCTTTACTTCAGACTAATTAAAAGATCTCATGGGGATGTGGAGAAGTAGGTCAGTGTGGGATGCTTAGTCGGGTTGAAAGAGAAATATGATTTTCCTTGGCGGAAAAATCCTGCACATTCCTAAATCCCTCAGTCAGCAAGCAGATTCACACCTGGAAGTCTGGAACCGAAGAATCTCCCCCCTGCCACGGTGCAGTCTAACCGAGTTTATTGTTTTCAACCCATACTCCCATATACCATAAACACACACAGGCCTAGACACAACATACTATGTATGTTAGTCTTATCAAATGTGCTCACAGTAGCAAAAAAAAAAAACAGATAATTTAAAAATAAACATTCTTTTTTTTCTTGTTTATATGCAGATAAGCTTCATTCCTCACAAAGAGCTGTAATAATCTGAAGGCCAGTATACTGTATATTAACAATCAGTGTTTGTACTAACCACCACAATGGGTGGTCGAAAGTATTTTTGAAAGGATCCTCCTCAAAGTTTGTAGTTTACAGCATGAACCCATTTTGGCTTTTGACTTGGTTGAGAATCTCCATTTCATATGTGTATAGCACGTTTCTGCCTTAATGTTTAAAAAGTTTACTGCGATTTCATATCTCACAGTTGAGACTTTATTTCTGTATTTCTTTAAAATATTACATTAAAATGGCCCTTTATTATACTATGCTGTGGTCGAGATGGTTGCTGATACAGATGGTGACCTTATGTGAAGTCTGTGGTGACAGCTGTGAGTGATACTGGAATAACACAGATATCATCATTGAAGATATCAGAGGGAGGATGACTGAGATAGGACAGCGACAGACTTCAGGATTTCCTCCTGGTTTTGTGAATGTTTCCTCTTTGTGAAGTCTCCCTGGCTATAGAGTGAAAGGAGCCTTATAACCACTGGCTGCAGAAAATCTGTGAAGTGTGAAATCTGTGAAGTCTCCTTGAACCTGAAATTAAGCCTATTCAGCCTGACTTGTTGCATGAAAATTATATGATGTCTTCTTGATCAAAAATATATCTGGTCTTGTTTTGCTTGGCCTCTATAAAGTCACTTGTCTGAGTGGCAAAGTAAAAAGAACTCTTCAAAATGACTTAAAGTGCATAAATAATGTTGTTTAATACTCATTGGGACGGTCTTTGTTTATAATTTTATCAAGCCGTTTTGCAAGATTTGCAAGTCCATATAATTCATTATTTAATGGCTTTTAAGCAAAATTGTGAAAGGTCTTATACTATCTATATATAATAATTTATAAATAGAAACTGCTCTGGTTTAGGTCTGTTTCCACAAAGAGCACTGACTGTCACTTGAGAAGAAAACTAAGCGAAACTTCAGATCGAAGGCCCTTATTGCATTTTTGTGCAAAAACAAACAGAATCAACCCAGAGAAACAAAACAGAGGTAGATGGCAGGTAAAAGTCGGGTCAAGGGGGTAGATGTGTCAGTTAAGGTCATTGGTTACCATTCAACAAGTGCCCTTAATGTGGTTTTAATGGCTTATTAGTTTGCCAAGGCCATATGACTGGACTTTATGGTTGAAATATGCGACTCCACCACTGTTGCTGCTCCCTTTTTCCAATTTAATCCTAATTGAAAACATCTGATCCTGGGGTTGTTTAGTCCTGCTTTAGTGGGGAAAGTGCCTTTCATTAATTTTTGGGACGTGTGTGTGTGCAGAGAAGGAGAGATTTGAATTCATTGGTTTATTTGGGTGGAGTCGACCAACTCATAAGTAAAACTGCAGTTATGGTCTGTCTGGAATAGATTGCATTTCCATTTAATTTCAACTTTGCAGTCTGAGCACATGTTCCTTGTAAAGATTCCAATAGTTACTGAAAACCATAAGCTTTATTACATTTCATTCAATGCTTCTTTATGCATTGAAATATAAAACCAAAGTAAACTTTATTTGTTTTAATGCATTTTTATGGAAACTTTCTTGCCAAAAGGAAAGTTGTCATAAACATAAACTCAAACTATAGCCTAAAATAAAATTAGTACTTATTTAAAATAAATTATGTTATTGAAAAACACTTTTTTAATTAAAGTTAAAATATCTAAAATTGCATACTTAAAGAGTGATAAAGTCATGGATGCTTATGTTTTTAGCTGGACACTGAAACTGTCTGTCCCTCAAGGAAATGTGGGGCAAAATGGCACAAAAACACTGTGCAGGAGTGAAAATCTTGTGTAAACAGGAAGGTAGCTAAGCGTGTCGGATAAGCTTCTGTATCAGGTATCTGTTACAGCTCTGGCTTGATAGTTTGTGTTTCCCTCTCTTTATTTATCATGCCTTATCTGATGTTTTAAAGGCTTGAATATAATCCCAGAATATGAGGAACGGCTGCCTGTTCAGAACGTAATGATGTCTTGAGTTAGTGCTTGATTGACATGAACAAATTATGTAGCTGGCTACACTACAGTATTTTCCTTTTAGGCATATCGCAAAGAGTTAAAGGGAATGTTTGGGTTCATAGCACCCTCTTGTGGCTGAAATATGTTTGCTAATTTGCAGCTAAACATGGTGCACCTCAATGTTGACATAAACAGAAAATATCCTAATAGTGCCAAAAGTAATTGGCTGTATTATTGTTTCAAGTTATTATTCTGACATTACTGTAACACCCGTAAGCAGCAGAAACTACACATTAACTAGACAGCAGCATAAACTAGAAATTAATTATTCATCTAAGCATGCCAAGAGCACATAAAAAGTGGTATTGAATCAATGTAAATACAATTAACATATTTTCATATCAATTGAAAGAATCAATTTTAAAACCAGTGTCAAATTATATGCATTACTGCTGAATTGTGGTGTACAAAAACATGGCATATAAGACCTTGGAACTGTTTTGTGCCATCAGAGAGCGTTTTAGGGTCAATGTGTAGCTTCCAGATTAATGCCATGTAAATCAGTCTGGAACATTTGGATTGCTGCTTGATTTCAAAGCTTTTGGGACACATTTGACTATGGGCGAGCTGATTGTGCCAGCTGGCACACGTTCTCACTATTATCAAACATTATTTGGTGGCACCGATATGGGTCAATGGTTGGAACGTATAACACAAGAAACTTTTCAGCCACAAGGAAAAAGGACTCATTCAGATGAATTTATTTGATCTAGCTGATTGTTAAATATTTTATCTGTGCAATATAAATGTCACTCTGTTTATGAATACAACAGAGAGTCAGTAACAACTCTGAATGATTTACTTAGTCTGATTCAGATTGCTAACCCGTGAGCAAATCCATGACAGTTTCATTCAAATTCATGAATCTTTTTCACTGACTCATTAAAAAGAACTGGTTCATAAGAGTCATTTGTTTGAGAATCAGACATCACGGTTTGCGCAGCAGTGGTTCTTGCATGTTAAATACATATACACCAATTTTAATGTAATTTACTAATGGCATGAGATGATACCTAATGAAACCGCATGGGCTTACACAATGTTTTCCTGACTAGACTTTTGTAACGGCCATTTTAGTTTGTTTTTCCCTGTTCCTGTTTTGTTTCTTGACCTAGTTTTCCATGCTCCCTTGATTAGTTAATTCTGTTCACCTGTGTTGATTATCTCGTTTGTCTCTGTTCATTTAAGCCCTGTGTTCTCCTGAGTTCCTTTGTTCTATTTTTACATCTCGCGTGCCTGACTCATTACCCTGACCGCTCGCTCTGTGTATTTTACCACGCCAGCCTGAGTGAGCGGTCGAAGGCACACGTTCCAGCGGATGGTCCCAGGAGGGATTTTGCCGCATACGTGGAGTGGTTGCTGGTGAACAACAACTCTCCGTTCACTATCGGCCTGGCTGAGGACCACACCAGCCCCACTCCACATCCAGAGACCAGCCAGCCGTCATCTCTCTGCACGGAGCAAGTGCCTGAGCCCACCGCAGATGGTGAGCCTGATCCTGCCATGAGAGCCAGCGCATAAAACTGCAACTGAGCCGATCATCGCCCTGGAGCCTGAGCCTCAAGAGACGTCTGACCAGGTGTGTGAGTCGGCTACACCGCACGTGCATGAGAGAGTGCTTGTGGAGATCGAGGGCTTGGCGGAAAGCCCCGCCCACACTGAGGGTGAGCTGCAACTGGTCACTGGACTATATTATGAGGAACTAATGGACTGTTTTAAAGAGGACTTAATTGACTGGGTAGGGGAGGTAATTCCCCATGTTCCTACGTCCCCTGAGTCTCCGCTGGTTCCGTTACGCTCTCCTGTGTCTCCTAAGCTCCCTGTGACTCCCTGTGGCTCCCACCCAGCCTCCCTCTCCCGCTTCCTCTTATGCCAGCCAGTTCCTCAGCCCTGTCTCCGCTGGTTCCTGCCAGTCCCTCATCTCACCCTCAGTCAGCGCCATCTGGGCGCTCTGATCCGCCTCGGGATTTCCAGTCTCCAGCTCCACCTAGGCGTGAGGATCCCCTGTCTCCGCCTCCAGCCTCCGAGTCCTGGAATCCACCTCGGTCCTCCGACCCATCGGCTCCGCCATGGCCCATCATTCCACTGGCTCCACCGGGCTCCCTCGTCCCTCCGGCTTTGCCTTGGTCAGTCATCGACCATCTGTCGCCTCTGTCAAGCTCCTCCTTCCCTCCGGCTCCACCTTCGTCCTCATTCACTCCGGCTCCACCGCGGTCTTCCGGGTCCCTGTCTCTGCCTCAGTCGCCTGAGCCGTCAGCTCCGCCTTAGCCCTCCGGACCTTGGTTGTCACCCTGGCTCTCCATCTGCTCTGCTCCACCTGGGTCTCCAACTGCAGTGGCTCCGTCTCCATCGCATGTCCCCAGGGTGTCGTCAAGGCCTTCTCCATGGCTCCTCCCTCCCTCGACTCCACCTTGGGGCCTCGTCCTGGCTGGCCTCTGGACCAACACCTGGCTCCTCCTGCTCCTGGCTCCTCCCTGGTTCTCCCTCCGTCTTCTCCACCATGGTTCCTTCCATCACCTTCTCCCAGTCCCTGCCTTTCTCCTGCTCCACGTCCTCCATCAGAGCCCCCACCCTCCCTCCTCAGTTGGACTTTAGGCATGAGGATGCACCTTCTGGGAGGGGGCGAACTGTAACAGTCATTGACTTTTAGTTTGTTTTTCTTTTGGAACTCAGTTTTTTACACCATTAGCTGATGTATGAATCACAAATATGTTGCTATATCCCAAGACAGTCTTGAACTAAGAAAGATGTATATCTTCGAAATGTGAGATTTAAAATATAGCATTTCTTTTCGGAAAGCAATACTTACTATTAGTGCAGCAGATCAAAGTCATTAAACAAGTAACATTTCATGTCTGCTCTGATTTTTCAGTGGTTTTGGATTGGATACATCCGCATTAACCTGTTCTGTGCTGTACTTGTTTCTGTACTGTCAGTCTGTACTCATCATAGATAAATAATCATGCCAAATTCATTAAAATAACAGACACCCTATATGTCAGGTCTAAGAGCCTTTCCCTGGTCACCTGTAAGACACTCTAAAGCGATTAATCTGCTTTATCTATTTATAGGGTGCGTGTGGACCACGCTAAAGTGTTGCATTATGACGATTATACAGGAGGAGTGTGAGAATCTTGTGGTTTAGCCAGGAGCTGTTCAGTTTAATATTACTTTAAATCACCTTATACATTGAGTGGCATAATAGATGGATTTTATTTAGCTCCACCTGAAGAAAGAGCATGCAGAAATCATGCTGAAGCAGACACAGCCGAGCTGGTGGAACACATGAGTGTGCACGCTCACACACACACACACACACACACACACACACACACACTTGCTCATGCCAACGCACCGACGTGTCACAGCTGGGGAGCAGAGGAATTTCCCCACTTTCTGTCCAAAGTTTTTTTAAGACTTCCTGAGAGTGCACTTTGCTTGTTTGGAGTCAAACTCATTTAGACAAACAAAGAAGAATGTATTATTGGAGATAAAGGCATGTTGAAGACCAGCACTGCTTGTAGTGCAGCGTATGAGGACAATTTCAACATCATATTTTGAAGCATGGATATTCTAGAAGGACCCGCCCTTGGTCTTTGCAAGCGTGTTTATAAATCCTCCCTCCATGTTAGAGTGATTTAAGCTGCTGTTTTGCGTTTCGTAAGTAAATGTGGGGCATTTGGAGACGTGCCTGACTCTTTGGTTCAAGTCAGGCTTTTGTTGCTGCTGGTTGTTGGAGATGTGGGGTGAGAGGAGCTTTCTGAGGTACAGAGGGGAGTTGGCAGAGGGCAAAAGTCACCCTTTACCTCGAACCCTCGGTGCTCTGGGTCTTTCCACTCTGTCCGAGCAGCATGCACATTTCCTCCCCTGCCACAGAGAGCAGCTGGATACTGGTGATGACTATGATGAGTGGGTTTATGCACCTCTCCATCACAGAGGTAAGCAGAGGACACTCAGCTTTCAGTTTGTCTAATGAGCTGTTTGTGGTTATTCCTTAATATCACCAGTGAAATACTTGAAAACATTAGAGGTTTAAATTTTGTTGAGGGATTCATCATGGCTAGAAGGGGCATTTTGAAATGGTCCTCCACTCAGGGCTTTGAGGGAAAGTGTCAGGGTGATTGACAGAGTATAGGGTAGGGCATTGTCATTGCACATGCAGCAATGTTACTTTCTCACATTTTTACTTTGCTAGTGTTCAAAAGTTCAGTAAAATGTTTTTGAAAGAAATGCTCTCCAAGACGGCATGTATTTAATCAATCAAAAACAGTAATATTGTGAAATATTAAATACACATTAAAATAACTTCTCTATGTTAATATATTTGAAAATGTAATTTATTCATGTGATGGCAAAGCTGAATTTTCATCAGTCATTACTCCACACTTCACTGTCACTTGATCCTTCAGAAATCAATCTAATATGCTGATTTGGTGCTCAAGAAACATTTATTAATGCTGAAAACAGTTGTGCTGCTTAATATTTTATGGAAACCATAATACATTTTATTCAGGATTCTTTGAATAGAAATGTCAGAAGAACAGCATTTATTTGAAATATAAATCTTTTGTAACATTACAGATGTCCTTACTGGCAATATATATATATTATTATTATTATTGTTTTTTTTATATTCATTTTTTTTTTATGTGGCATTATGGTAATGACAATTTGGACAAATTACAGTAATGAGAATTTGGGTCAAATATGCTTAATTGTCATTAAAATAATTTTTCTTATGCAAAGTATAATTTCTTCTTTTGATTTTGGGATGACCTGGACATTTTATTTATTTTTAAATGATTGATTGATTAATTGACAAATTAATCCAATTATAATAAAAAAATGTATAGTCTCACTTAACCATGTTTATAAGGTCTATCACACAGGTTTAGTAAAACTCCAGCAGAATTTAAAACTAAGTTCCCAGCAACATGATTTTATTTACCTTGTGATAGTCAGGGATTTCCTTGTAAGGAGTCCATAGTTAACAGTTTGATTTCATTAGTCAAAGCATTCTATTTATTCTCACTCCACAGTCAACACCAGTGTTTCGGCTAACATAAACAGACTTGGCATTGGGAAAACTGTTAAATTGACTACAGTGACATTCTAGTAGTTGCACTTGAATTAGGTTTGATATGATAAAGATTAACTGCACATGACATGGTCAAAATGCAGCACACAAAGCATGTTTTGTGTGTTTTGGCAATTAAACTAAGCATTAGTGGCCGATGACAGCCTAGGACAATGACCTTTTATTTCTGTAACAAACAATTGAGTTGAGGGGATTTAGCTATATTTAACTTTGTGTGTGTCAAAAGCCAGCGACTGCTGACTGCTGACATCTAAGTTAAGAACAATCAATGCTCTGCAGTGCTGCAGTTGGGGGTGAAGAGAGAGAGAGAGAGAGAGAGAGAGAGAGAAGGAGGGGGTCTCTCTGACTGAGTCAGTCTCTCTCTCACACAATCTCTCCACCTCTCTATCCTTTGTCCTGCAGTGTCAGTCCTATGGAATGGCAGGACTATGGGGTTGGATAACATTTTCCCAGGGTGCATGAGCTGGCAGGTTGCCACCGTGTGTGTGTGTGTATACGTGGGTGAAAGTGAAGGAGGAGGTTAGAGATAGTGCCTATGAACCTGTGTGAGTGTTTGTGCTCGGGAGGGACGGGGGGCAGCTGCTCCGGCTGAGACGCTGAGCTGTGTGAGGACAGTGCGCTGCAAAACTCTTGACACACTTCCCAGCAAATACCAACACACAGTGGAAGAGGCAGGAGACCATGTTCTGTCTGAGAGGTAAGTGTCAGACTTTCAAAACTGGAAGAAAGAAAGACAAAGAACAGCTAGGAGACATACGCAAGCTATTGCAGTTTCAGAGTGTAACAGTTCCCTGATGGAAGACAAAGGGAGGGGTATCGAGCTCAGCTGTTAGTTAAACGTCCTGCTCAGTTTCAAAGCACTGCTCTCTCCTCCGGTTCCTTTGTTTTCTTGCTAGGAAGTACAGCTTGCAGGCTGCTGGTGGTAGTGGTGGTGGGGGGGTTAGGTGGGAATCTGTCAGAAAAGTTACGGTGACCGTGCCAGAGTTTTAAGGTGATGAGAGTGGAGTTGTTTATAAAAAAGGAGGAAACTTTTATCTGATCTGTCTTTTATGTGAACTCTACCAAGCTGTGATTCCATGGCAAATTTCTCTTTAGAAATGCAAGCTTGAGTTGCAAGTGTTGCAGATTTGTCATTCTTTGCGGTTTTGGCTCTGTGCTGGCATTGTGTTTCTCATTTGCTCTTTAAACAGCATATAAAATGCTTTGGGTTTAGTTTAAAGAGAAAGTTTAGTCGGACATTAAAATTAGTCATCATTTACTCATTCTTGGTGTTACAAACCGGTATGTGAAAAATAAATTTAGAAGAATGTGCAGGTCGCTCTTTTCTGTGTAGTTATAATGAATGAGGACTGAAGCTTTCAAGCTTCAAAAGTATCAAAGAAGTGCTTTTATGGTGCTTTTTGTCAATTTAGAGCTTGATAGTCCCAATTCTCCTTTACATTGATCATATAAAAAATAGTGGAAAGGATATTCTTCAAAAATTCACCTTTTGTATTAATGTAAAGAAAGAAAGTTATAGAGGTTTGGAACAACAGTAAATGATGACAGACTGTTTTATTTTAGGGTGCACTATCACTCTATGATAAATGAATATAGTAGCTTTTGCTTTTTGTTTTGCAATGTTGTGTGTGTATGTCCGAGTGTGTATGTTTCTTTTGGATGGATGATCTGTTCTTGTTCACCCTCTTTCTTTCTCTCTTTTCTTTTTACTTGTCTGTTGTTTTGTGACTTTTTGTTATCCATTGTATTTTTCATATCAAGCATAAATAATCTGCCCAGCATGGTGACCTGATTTTTTAAGGTTTTATTTTTATTTATTTATTTCATTTTTTGACACCGCTCACCTCTTTCATTCACCAGTGACCTGAAGGTCATGTTATCAATAGTCACATTGGTATTTTGTGCTTTTTGTCATGACTGGTTATTGCCAATGATTTCGAAGTGAAAATCTTCAAAGTTACATTTTCTGACCTTTTTCTTTAGTTTTTTGATAATAGGGTCAAATAAAAATAGCATAAAATGGTTATTCATTCAACAGTTGTAAAGTTATGCATAAGGGGCTAGTTATCATAGCATCTGTAAGGTTTTAAGTCAAAGTTATTTATTTATTTATTTTTAAAATAGTGATTTATCATGGTTTCAAACCAACAGTTAAGTAGTTAAAGGAGTCCTATGATGCGATTTCAATTTTTCCTTTCTCTTTGGAGTGTTACAAGCTCTTGGTGCATAAAGAAGATCTGTAAAGTTGCAAAGACTAAAGTCTCAAATCCAAAGAGATATTCTTTATAAAAGTTAAGAGTCAGCCACGCCTACCTAAAACGGCTCATTCTAACAGGCCCCCACATGTCTACATCATGATGTGGGAAAATTTGCATAACGCCGCCCAAATGTTCACGCAAAGAAAGAAGGCATAACTTTGATCCTCGCTGTAGTATTGTTGTTGCCGGGTGTTTTGTTGTGAAAGCGAAACTACTTTGTTTGGCCTTCCAAAAGAGGACGATATCTGCTTCGTCATGCCTGCATTTTATGGTGGACTGTTTCCTGATCCTGGGAGAGTAGACAACAATGCCAGCTGTTCTGACTCACAGTCTGTAAGTACGTTTTCATTTAAAGGATTTGCAACTGATGATTCAAATGCGAGTTTGAACATTTCCGTCACATGCTTGAGGTATTCAGCCAATCACAACGCACTGGATAGCTGGCCAATCAGAGCACACCTCGCTTTTCAGACCGATGAGCTTTGTAAAAATCGACCCGTTTCAGAAAGGCGGGGCATAGAGGAGAAACAATAATGTACAGTATGTGGAAAATAATATGTTTTTTGAACCTTAAACCGCATAAACACATTTCATTACACCAAATACACAACATAATGTTCTTTTTAGCAACATCATATAACTTAAAATTTTTAAGTAGTTTTAAAATTTTTGCTTTTTTAAATTACCCTCTTAAGTTTGAACCTGAAACTGTTTTTTATGTGGTGGCATTTTTCATGCAATCACATTTCACACATTATCATTTTATTTCATTTTATTTTAATGTAATTTATTTGTTACAATATGTTTATCAAAACAATGGTTAGGTTTTTTTTTTGTATATTTTATATTTTTGCTGTTCCTCTAAATTTTGTTTGTTTCATTATTCATAGTTTTTTATGGTTTAAGTTTTGCTGAAAAGTCAGTACCGGTAATGATGGCAAGTTTGTGACAACTCCTACAGTGCTAATGGGGCATGTTGTCACAAAGCGCGTGTTAAATTAACTGTATCTTTTAACTGTAGACTTGAGACTTGAGACAAACTGTGACAACTAGCCCCAATTTCCCTACTAAACTTCATAAACATACTTTTATTTTATTAAAACAATTCTTTTTGCTGGCTAGTTTGGTTGAATAGTGCGTTTTATTTCAGTATTTTCTTCAACTTATAGATTGAAATAGATATATAATAGATCAGATCCACTAAACTGCATGAAAACTGGCCTAAAGCATACTTCATTGTTTTATGAACAGAATTGTTTACAAAAATCTGTCCTTTGCAGCAGCACTATGAACTTGGATGCAGTCAGCCTGTAGCTGAGGGCTCTGTGCAGGTTGAGACAGGCTTGTGTTTTAAAGTCAAGCTCCAAAACAAGTGCATTCATATCACTCATATCAACACCAGCAGCGCTCCTCCCCTTCCCTCAAGAACCCTTGTGGATTTTCCTTTTTAAGCTAATTGTACACCAACACACTGCACACCAGCATCCAAAGTAAGTTCGTCTGCTCTCATAAAGTAAAGCTGCTTTATGGACTGACTCCTGTTGTCAGAGGTGAAATCATTGAATGCAAATGTATGCGGTGACCCACAACCCACAGGCTTCTCTAAAAGTGTCACATGATGGAGAGGCAGTTTAGCGGCTCCCTGATGAGCAGCTAAAAGAGCATTCTGTTAGTCAGCTGCTCCTCAGGACTTGAAACAAATCAGCGTCCTTCTGTGACTTAAATGAGAAGTGGAGACGACTCTCGTGGGAGGCAGGGACTGAGTGTAATTCACTTTAAAAGCCTGAAAGTGCTCTTCTGTGTAAGATTTTTTAAAATAAATTAAGCTTCCTTGACCTAGATAAAGGTACCCGCCTCCCTCTCTCCATGTTACTGTTTTCCAGAAGAGCCAGAGCAGCTGATTGGATGTAATCCAATTATTGTCTCGCTCTTTTTGCAATCCTACCCATAGGACCAATCATCTCATCATATCTGTTAAAGTAGGAGGATTTTTCCTTGTTTTTGCTTGCTTTGGACTGAAGATGCAGAAGATGGCATCTTACGGGCTTCTCAGCTGTCAGGATGATAATTTTTCCAAATCTCGGTGTGATTATCCAGGCTTAATTGTTAAAACACCTGGATTTGAATCTCATGAATGTCTCATTATGCACTTTTTCCCATTTCACACGAGGCATTCATGGTTCATGTGACAGTTATGAATCATGGACATTAGCCAGGGTTGGCTTGGAGCCTGAAAAATGATGGCCATTCCAGATATGTCAGCCCCACATGAGGGTCTCAGTCACTAGGCGTGTGCGGAGCCGACCCTCCCTTCCACATTAGTGGAATTCTGAGTCTGATCCCTGTAACATTGGTGGAGTCCATCGAGTTTGGCCTGCAGTTATTTTCAGAGTTAAGATAATAGGCAAAGAAAGGTCATTCTTCATTTCAGAAATGCCACAAGGGACGATTCCAAGATGGAATCTAGTTAATGATTTTATTGTTGAATCAAAGACTCAGGATGTTACTGCATTCTTTAAGACACTGTGTAAAAAATGAGGGACAAAACACTGAGAGACTGACAGATGGGAGGATTTGGAAATGTAGCCCAAAAGCTGAAAATGGTTTCCTCCTCCAAGATGCTTCTTCGTAGGAGTGTATGATACAGAGCATCTGTAAAATTAGTTTAATGGACTGTGGTTTTCCACTGTACAAATGTCTTTTGAACTCAAGTTATTTATTGCTTAAAAGAATTATGTGGTGTACTAGCACTACTGTGTAGTAGTTACAACATTGAAAGTTCACATAAAATATTTCACAATCCTCAAATTTACTAACAGTAATCTTTGTATATGTATATTGCAGTCTAGCTGGGAACACTGGTGGTCTGAATACTGGAATACTGCGGGAATGTCATTAACAGCTTTAAGCTGGCATTCCATTAATCCATATTGGACATGGATGTGCACAGTAGATAGCTATATATACAAGTAAAGTGGTATCTGAAATATGTACATTTGTGCACACCCTCCTTTTGCTGTAATGACAGCAGCTTTTAAGCTGAAATGAACTCCTCAAGTTGTGTAAAACCTGATTTGAGATTAGGGATGTTCCATTTTTTTAATTCTGGCATATAGGATAAACTGATAATATTTATCATGTTATGGTCGATATTAGTAGTATACAGGATATTAAATGATGGCAACTTCCCACACAACAGCTCCGTCTGATCGAGGTCACGTCCACTGAGTCAAGAATGACAAAGGATAGAAATTATCCAAATGGAAACAACAATAGAGCCGTGCATGCAGAGTTGAGCATACAGTCTGCTCCAGCAGGTGCCTCTGACTGAATTACAGGGACTCCATAGCAACCTTTGTTGAACCCCCCCCCAACCTTGAAGTTTGTGTGCCCAAGCAAGCAGGGATTCGGGTGGTGCAGACTTGCACCTAGTGGGGGCGCACAATCTCTATTCAGAACCAGTGGTTTGTGTGATTCGTTGGGGGAACTAATCTAAGTTTACTTTCTTCTGTAGGAGGAAAAATAAATTTTGGAAGAACGTGGGATTCTATTAGGTTTCTAATTTTCTCGCTTTTATTCATAATGAACTCAAGAAAATCAATAAACATGCCGTTTCGAATTTCTTCAGTCACAAAAAGTTTTTTCTTTTGTTAGTTTAAAGGGGTCATATGATGTTGCTAAAAAGAGCATTATTTTGTGTATTTGGTGTAATGCAATGTGTTTATGCGGTTTAAGGTTAAAAAAACACATTATTTTCCACATACTGTACATTATTGTTTCTCCTCTATGCCCCGCCTTTCTGAAACGTGTCGATTTTTACAAAGCACATCGGTCGGAAAAGCAAGGTGTGCTCTGATTGGCCAGCTATGCAGTGCGTTGTGATTGGCCGAATACCTCAAGCGTGTGACGGAAATGTTAAGACTCTTACCATACTGTGATGCCGTCTCCCGGCGCAACGAGACAAAACCAGTAAAACCCATTATAAACGAGGCATTTGTTGCATCCAGTGGGGACATAATTACGGATTATAATGACCTATACTGTCTTTTTACGTGTTGCGTTGCGTATCGAGCTGCGTAAACTTAAAACCATGTCTGCATTTGTGATCGGAGAAACGACAAACAACAAGACATGGCGGCGGCAGCAGCAACAATACTACAGCGAGGATCAAAGTTACGCCTTCTTTCATTGCGTGAACATTTGGGCGGCGTTATGCAAATCTTCCCACATCTTGACGTAGACATGTGGGGGCGTGTTAGAACGAGCCGTTTTAGGTAGGCATGGTTGACTCTTAACTTTTATAAAGAATATCTCTTTGGATTTGAGACTTTAGTCTTTGCAACTTTACAGATCTTCTTTATGCACCAAGAGCTTGTAACACTCCAAAGAGAAAGGAAAAATGAAATCGCATCCTATGACCCCTTTAACAAATTTGCACTGCGTCCTCACAAATGCATAACTGTTCATTCAATTAAGTGGATCCAGATGCTTTGCAGACCAGTGAGCAATGACCACACGAACACATACTTCACTGCTTGCAACAAAAGAAGTTTCTGGGAAAGAGACTTAGAACACTCTGAAATTTCTACTCCATGATAAACCCTCAAAGTGGCCACGTCACTGCGTAAACTTCAATACAATGTTATTCATTTAGGTTAACACGGAGCACAGAACGGACATACATTCAACATTTGCTGCCAGGCATGTTAAATGATAAGCCTAGATTTATGTGGACGTGATAGTATTTCTGTGAAAAGCTCTCTTTGGGCCAGGGTGGTTGTATGTAAGTTTAAGCTCTTGGCAGGACATCTTCTGGTTGCTGGAATTCTCATCTGGTCCAGTTCCTTCCTTTGGCGGTCATCCAAAGAATTGAGCTCAAGGGTTTGGATTAGACCCCGGATGGAGTTTAATCAGATCTGATCGATGAAATGGACAATTATATTATATCCAGCTTGTCTATGCAAACATAAAGTGCTGAAATACAATTTAGGAGTGTGTTGTTGATCTGTTTGGGTGAGGGATATCTTTCCAGCCCCAGATTTATGTCACCCATCCTGGGGCTCAACTCATTATCTTGACTTAGACAGTTACATTTGCTAGAGATAACTAGAGTACAATGCTCTTTCTGTCTGACTATCTGTTGGTCATATCGTATTTCTCTCCCTCGCTGCCTCTCTAATTCTCATGTTCTATTCATCCAATGGCCACAAACAGCTGTGAAAGTGACTCAAGTTGGTTTTAAGAAGATATGGAAGACTGACGGTTTATTTATAATTTATTAGTTTATCATTTATTTGTTAGCTATTTCATTATTTTTAGCTATTTATTTACTTTATCTCAAACTTTGATATAGTTTAATCACATTTATATGCTGCTAATTAAAGTTGTTTTGAAATCTACAACTTATAACTAAATCATGTAAATTACATGAGTGCTGTAGTTACAACATACCCACTACACTCTTAAAAATAAAGGTGCTTCACGATGCCATAGAAGAACCTTTTTGTCTAAATGGTTCCATAAAGAACCTTTAACATCTGAAGAACCTTTCTATTTCACAAAAGGTTCTTTGTGGCGAAAGAAGGTTCTTCAGATTACAAAAACACAAGAAAGAGATGGTTCTTTAAAGAACCTTTGACTGAATGGTTCTTTGTGGAACCAAAAATGGTTCTTCTATGGCATCGCTTGAAGAACCTTTTGAAGCACCTTTATTTTTAAGAGTGTATCGGGAGTTGCAACACAAATATAATAGCACTTATTACCCTCAACTTGGTTTAAGTATTTTATAAAAAAAAAAACTTAATTCTAAAACAGCAACCAGGCTAGTAGAATTATAGAACTAATGTGTAAAACATAGACTATCAATTCAAATGTTTTGCGTAAAATATTGTGCCATTTTGAACATTATTTGTAGCTCCAGTGGAGGTCAAAAGGGAAATTTATGTTAAAATACAACTCTTCTTTTTTTCTCCTTTTTGAGCATTTAGGTTAAAAAAAATTGTAATTAGTTCAGCATTATTTTTCACCTTTTCACAGGTGACCATCTGTAGTGCAAAGCCTGCCTTCAGCAGCACTTGGATGTAAAAGGATAATCCTGGTTTACAGATTATACAAGCAAGCTAACTTGCACATTCTCTCAGTCTAAAGCTTTAGGTTGTTAGTGAGAGGACAACAAAATATGTGTTTTCACTGATTCGTGTTTGATCTTTTTGTCTATGGAGAAACCAGATTTGCTCTTGCGGAATGTTGCCCAACTCTAGCATGATTAGTGACTTGTGGAAACCCAATGTTTGTGGAGGTTTCTCTGTACGCCTAGTTGTCCTGGCTCTGTGGAGATAAAAAGGAAAAGGGTGGATGTGGGAACCTGTGGTTGAACGTCCCAAACTTGGCTGAAGTTGAGATACTTCTGTCAAACACAGGATGATTGCATACGTGGACTGCCTCTCTACCGAACCAGCTGGGAAATGCTGGAATAGGACCTACTATGAGGACGAAGATGAACTTCTTCCACTTTATACTCGCAAATTGAACCTCCAGCACAAGACGGAGGGCAGCCTTCGCCGCAGACTCCTCACCTCCAAAATTCACCAGCAGCAAAATGCACTATGGGCACCCAAACCCTGGGTGGGACCACCAGCTCGAAAGGGCGTCCCACTGCAGGGCCAGCCCAACTACACCTTCAGTCAGTCCTGCCACGACTGGAAAGGTAGCGCTTCAAATCTAGTTTGCTCCTGTATGTAGCTTAAGTGCACAAGCTGGTGCTCAAAGATTAATTATCTCACTTTATAATTTCTGTTGGCATAACAAAGAATGGCCAGTAGTATTAGCAGGTGTTAAAATTCAGAGCTATAGACCTTTGGAACTCTGATGGGTTCTGACAAGTTTTTTTGTGGCGAAAAGTTGAAGAGCGATGATTAAAGTATAGTTTCATGTGTTGCCTAGTTTGAAGGATGGTGTTTGAAGTCTGGAACGTGGCAGGCCATGACAAGCCTAGTGCTGAGATACACAATAGCAGCAAGTGTTACTGAACTAAAGAGAGATTTCTAGAGAATCTGCTCCATAAGAGAATACAGGATTATTCAAAGAGATGTTCTTCAATTTAGGTTTTATCGGTCTTTAAAGGATATTTCACTGTAAACTGCAAATTTGTCATCATTTACTTACTCTGATGTCGTTCTAAATCTGTATGACGTTCTTCTGTGGAATACAAAAGGAAATATGTTGAATAACATACCGACCCCTGTTTTCCAGATGATTACAAGCAATAGGAACTAAAAACTTTAAAGCTTGCAGATACACCAGAAAAATCAAAGCAGTCTGACTCAAAAGAATGATTTGTTCATGAATCAGGCCAGTTATTTTATATGCTATTATAGTATTTACTAATATTTTTAATTTGCTTTTATATCTGCAGTTTTAATTGTAATAATTTATGTGCTTTTGTGATTTTTACATTTATGTTTACAAACTGTAAAAATGTAACTTATGAACTGCACTTCTGCAGTCGTAATATGTTGTCATAAACAAATCTGATTTTCCAGTGGGCTGATTTGCTCAGATTAAACCCACTGCATCTGAAGTTACTTTTAAGACTAATCCAGAACTAAATATGTGTACATATTGCATGTAAAATTAATCCTTTTTTTATATGCAGTCATAGTCTTAGCACGGGCTTGTTTAGAGCAGAGTTTTAGTTTGGGTCTTACATGGAAAGATGAAGAGTATGTGATGTTTACTAATCCTCAAGGTTCTTGGCAGACAACATAGTTGATTTCTTAGGGCTGTGTTAAAATCTCATCCCAGCCACCAGGCAAGCTGCTCCCTTCACTTACATCAGATGTGCAGACAGATGTCTCTGAAAAACCGTATGTGACCTACAGTCCACTCCCATCGAAATTCAGTTCTTGATTCTTTTTGGATAATTCTTAAATCGTGCTGGAGAACATGATCTTCAGGTTTTACACAAACTTGTGGCATTCACACCATTCAAATGTTACTATCAGTAAAGCAAAAAGAAAAGAAAAATGATACCAAATATGATTGTAAATATTTATTATAAAATCAATCAACTGTCCTAATATTACAATAATGGTTTGTAATTGTGTTTGAGGCAGTCATTTGTTTTAAAATGCTTTGTTGGATTCAGCTTCTCTTCAGACGTGTTGGACAGTAGCACATACTTATTTAGTGAGGTGGCCTACAGTCCATACGTTGTGGTAAACACTTCTAATGCGGTCTAATTAATGTAATTACTTTCAAATAGGCTTTGTGCTATACAGCTGCTCAGGGAAGCACACACACATCTCACTCACAAACACACACACACCTCTTTCTCTATGAATGTCACTACAACGGGGCACTGACCTGAACTTCCTAGTGTTAAAATGTTTTTGTCATCATAAGTTCCCAAGAGACCCTCCCTTCCCCTCTCCAGTGTCAGTTTATGAAAGGCTGAGATACTATGTAGTGCCACAAGATGGCACCATTCTTTTACATTGCAGATTCTGCTACAATTCACAGTTTCATTATTTATAATGAAATCAATGATAATTATTTTTTTTCTAAAGGAATCTGAGAGGACTGGGACCTCAGTTCATCCAAAAATAAAAATTCTGTCATCATTTACTCGCCCTCATGTTGTGCAAATGTATGACTACTCTCTTCTGTGGAACACAAATGGAGAAGTTTAGCAGATTGTTCATACTGCTCTCTTCCATACAACAAAGTATAAATGGAAACTGAGGGTGTTAAGCTAAAAAAAAAAAATGAAATAATTAACATAACGTGTATTGTTTTTTAAAGGAAATCTCTTATGCTCACCAAGGCTGCATTTATTTGATCAAAAATACTGTAAAAACAGTAATACTGATACTAATGACAGTTTTCTATTTTAATACAGTTTCAAATGTCATTTATTTCTGTGATGGCAAAGCTGAATTTTCAGCAGCAATCACTCCAGTCTTCAGTGCCACATGATCCTTCAGAAATCATTCTAATATGCTGATTTGGTGCTCAAGAAACTATTATTATTATCAATGTTGAAAACAGCTGCTTAATGTTTTTGAGGAAAGCGTAAAAAAAAATTCAGGATTCTTTGATGAATGTAAACAGCATTAATTTTAATTAGAAATAACAATGTAAAGGTCTTTTCTGCCACGTTTGATGTATATATGTATATGTATATGTATATATATATATGTATATGTATATATGTATATATATATGTATATATGTGTATATATATATATATATATATATATATATAAACACACAATTGCTACGAACCAGTGATAGTTAAGCCAAATAGCTTGTTTGAAGTCTAATTGAGAAGTGTGTATAATTTCTATAAAATTAATTCAAAAGCAAAACATCTGATATCAAAATGTTGATCAGTCTGGGAATAAGTCCAAACACAGTTGTCTTTCATGTTTGCACGCATGGTATCTACAACACTTCTAGATTTGACTTACTAACATGGCACATAAAAACTGTCTACTACAAAACTCTAACAAATTTATGCTATACATATAGCAATTTTGTAAAACAAACATGTACATCACCATATTCAGCACTCAATAAGATGAGAATAGAAGAGAGTTTCTTTATGCCAGGGGTGTAAAAATACCATCCCAAATCCCAATATTGGCTCAGGAGTCTCTGCTGATGTGCTGTAGGGGATCGAATTTCTCATTGTGCTGGAACTGGCCCAGTTTTCTGACACAGATATTGGCACACTTTGGAGCCGATGCTGGGTCAGACATGTTACAGATCAATATGCCACATATGTTTGAGCAGAGACAGTAGAGTGGCTGGCTGCTGTATTATTTATCAGGCCTGTGTCTGGGTGGGACTCATCTGATATTTTAATACTTCACACTTAGAAATCTGAAGGTCTGTTTCTCCTTACTGTTCTCTAGTGAAAGGGAGAGATATTGTTCACCACACTATTTGTGAATCATAGAAAGAAAATTCGGTGTCTATCTAAAGTGATGAATATTCCTATCTATCTTTATGTGTCCTGGTTGGGAGACATAAACAAATTGTGCTAATATACCAAAGGAAATTTGGAAACGTGAGTGAAAATTGAATTGTGAAGCGTTACATGGACCAAGTCAGATATCTTTCAAGAAATCACAAAAGCATATAAATAAAAACAAGTTATTGAAGTTTTGTCTGTGTTTAGAAAAATGTGCAAATGTTTAAATATTGGTATAAGATTTTTTGAAGGAAGTCTCTTATTCTCACCAAGGCAGCATTTATTTGATCAAAAACTCAGTAAAATAATTATATTGTGAAATTCTCACAATTTAAAACCACTGTTTTCTATTTAAATATATTGTCCGGCCCTGATCTTTGTGGAAAAACTTTTTTTCAGGATTCTTTTTTTAATAGAAAGTTCAAAAGAGCAGTGTTTATTTGAAATAAAAAAAAATCATACATAAATTTACAGTGTTTACTGTCACGTTTGATCAATTTAATGCATACTTGCTGAATTAAAGAATTAATTTATTTGAAAAAAAAAATCTTACTGACTTAAACATCTCGATCTAAACTGTAAGGCTGATGATACACGGGGCAACTTTTTAAGCAAAGTTACAGTGTTGGCGTCAATGGGCAATCTAAAGTATCCAGATAGAAATTTGTTGCCCATTCTCAATGGTAAAGTGCCTAAGCAACATCGCTCGGCAACATTGCTCAAAAATGTATTATCACCTTAAGTGTCACCTTAAGTATCAAATTTAACTTTAAAAATGCAAAATACACATAAGTAAGCTGTGGTTAAATAGATATTTTGATGATCGTGCTCAGCCAGGAAGAACAGATCATATTGTTAATGAGTGCAGAGTTTAATTTGCTTCAAATTAAATCATTCAAAACATTGTAATAGCAACACCCTGTCAATCTCCCAGAATAACCAAGCAACCACATTATGACTAGGGCAACTAAGCAACCACATAGCAACACCCTAGCAACCACATTACAACACCCTAGCAATCTCACAGAATACCCTAACAACCACATAGCAACAGCTTAGAAACCACCCCGAGTGCCCATAGCAACCATGAGAAAAAGATCTCTATCCAATCAGGTATCTGATATAAAGTGCATCCTTACAAAAATGTGAGAGAATAATTGGTCGGTCTTGCTTGAATATAGGTGAAGGTGTTTATGAGCATGTTGTGTGTGTAGTTTTTATTAGTCTGGTCTTTTGTGCTGACACAAGAGTTTTCTTCACATTCTGAGCCAATGTCCTGATCTCACTGGCTTACAGCAACAACTGAACCTGTGGCTCTGCATTGGCCGAGGTGACGCTGACCTTCTTGCTATCAAATGACCACAGAAACCATCTTTGCTTATTTCAGTCGATGACATAACATCGTCCTTGATCAACACAGCAAATGTCTGAATCTTGGAGTGTAAGTCAGTTCACATATTGCTTTCAGTGGAAACTAAGAAGCATTTTCACATCAAGTGCCCTTGAAAATCAGCAGTTCCTCTTCACATGCCTCACTCAGGCATATTGTGCGTGGGTCTCGTTGATTTGGAATCGAGCCAAGATGTAGAGCCCTTGCAAGCCCTTGATGGATTTTATCACCAAATTCACACACAGCTACCCTAGTAACCATAACCAGGTCATATAAGAGTCAGGCACATGGGTTTTTGTTGTGTGTAATAACTAGAGAATATAACTCAGATAATAACTCAGATTCTCTTGCATATCCATGTTTATTTTCACCCACCCAGTAATAAATCAATAAGTTAAGAGAGACTGTTTGGTACACTGCCTTAGGAGGCCTATTGCTTTCATAAAATGGTAGAAATTTATTAATTATAATAATCACTTAATGATGATAATCCACCAAGTAACATAGTCCATTACCCTAACTACAGACTGTTTATGAAGCAATGTAGCAACTTGAAAGTTCACCACAAGTTTAAATATCAGCTATTTTACAGTTTACAGGAAAAACAGTAAATTTAAATGTACTGTAAAAGCCTTTCTGAGAAAGCACTTTAAATAGTAAAAATACACTTGATTTGTGTGTGCTATGCACTTGCTAAGGTGTTCTGAGTGGTTTTCAGAGCGTTGCTATGCAGTTACTAGGGTGCTCTGGGTGCTTGCAAGGGTGTTGCCAGACAGTTGCTTACAAAAAAAAACTTTATACTTAGTATTTTATCTTGTTTTCCATTAGAAATGTCTAAAGATTCTTAATATAATTGAGTTTATGCTTGGAAAAAAAAATCTGCCACTGAGGTCGGAAAAATAAACTTAATTCAAAGGGAAAACAAGATTATTTTTCGGACCCCACTGGCAATAATTAACTTAATAAAAAAAAAAAACAAGACTTAATATCTTAAATCATTTTGCTTCTCAAGTAAAAAGTATCTTGATTTAAGAATGTTTTTATATAGTAATAGTACACATCTCAATAAACCGCATGCTTGAGGTGCAGTAATGTTCGCTTGTCTGTCAATTGCTTATAACCAGTGGGAATTATGGTATATTTCTTTCTTTCCTATTATGATCATCTGTGCGCCGTAATGTGACACTAGATGACATCATGCAGGCATAGCTGATTCATAAAACCTGTTTCAGGAAATATCTGGATTACGATACATTCTGTAAGCAGCATTTTTACATTATGATCAGTACATATTGACTGCTCCTCTGATTTATACTTGTAAATCTGTCCAACTGTCCTGCATGTTTGTTTTCACCAGTGATATGTGGGCAGAGGCTGTTAACCTGGTGACTGCAGACACTGGACTGAGTGGGTCCATTGTGTGAACCGCAGCATGCAGGACGAATGATAAAGGCTGTTGTGCAGGTGTGGGCTGGCCTCATGTGACTCGCTCACTTGCTGAAGTACCCTCTCTTTCCTCTACTGTTGCTAGGGGACTCTTTTTTTGGATTCTCTCTAATCATCCATGTTTTTGCTGTCAGTGCGATGGCTGCTTTGATTAAAGGTGATAGAACAGCCTAACCTTTTCAACTACTATTATGTCTCTTATGAATACATGAATATGAGAGTGATTGCAGTGAATATTTATTTGCATTTGTTAAGACTGTTCAATCAGAGGAAATGGAATAAACATTAAGATGGAAGATTCTGATTCGAGATTTAATAGTTAATAATAATGAAACCTTTCTGACTTAAAAATACTGAGGATTTTGCTCTGCTGATCTTCAGTGCAAAGAATGCAAAAGTATCATGCAGCAAATGTATTTTAAATAGGGATGCACCAATATGTAAAATTTTGTCCAAATGATAACAGATAATTATTTATTCTTTGAAGCAGCTAACCAATGTACATTAGCCGAAAATCTAACTTTCTAATAAATGAAGGGATAAAGAAAAAAAAAGTTGTTTCTTTAGTCATGTCTTATCTTTCATTTGGACACCAATTGGCAGCCAGAACTGCCACTGATTTCCCCTTCAAAAAAGAAGAAAAAAAAAGAGCATGATGCCCTTGCACATTTGAGCTAGTTTTTTTGTACCTTATACATTATACATACAGAGCAAACCCTGTCTACGAACCCATTCCTCATTAAAGTTCAAATGCTTTCTTCCTTTTCCTTCCTGTCTCTTGTGGTATACTACATTTTTATGTCTGTCTGGCATTTTCGCACAGCGACACACAATAGCTGAAACGTCTTTGAGGGAGTCCACACACTGCCAGAGTTTTGTTCACAATCCCCATTCTGTCTCATTATAGTCCTATTAATTTCTATTGTATCAGCACGAGTGCAGCATTACAATCCCAGCTGGACTATGGTTTGTATATCGGCGCAAGTCATTAAGAGATGTTTCTTCGAATGCAATTTGCCATATGTTCTTTGGGTATACAGTGAGTGAAAAACAATATTGCGTTATGTGAGGTATATTCATTTAGCTGTTGTTCATCTCTTCAGGCTAGTGTTTAATAGGCATTTCTGTTGGCCCTCCAGCTGCTTTGCATGAATAAGTTTGTCTTCTCCAGTTAATGTTTTGCCTGGGACATGGGGAGGAGGAGAGCTAGAATTTCTGTGTGTTTATATATGTGTGTTTCAGGACTGGTAGTGCTGGAAACCACTAAACACAATAGGATCAGTCAGGCAGAAAGTTTTTAGCATTTTAGGGGGCTGTACCCCAATCTCATTATGAGTGTGCCCTTTAGCTGAGCCAGGGTGAGCCAACGGAATACACAACATCAAACCAGGAAAAAGACAAGCAAAGCAGCTCTAGAAGCAGTAGCTACAACTAGTGTAAGGAACCAAGATGTCTGTTTTTGTAAATATTGGAGCCAAATGATGTTCGTTTCAGTTAACAGTTCTTTCATGCACATTCTTTTGCCAATGCAGACAAAACACTTTATTAAAATATTATGACAATGCTTCCGATACTACTATCTGGTTGGTACCGCAAAACTGCTACTTTATCTACAGTGCATTACATTAAGAATTTTTTTTTTTGTTATGGGTTTTTGTTATTTTGTACTGTTTAATATGTAGTTGCCTCTAAAAGACAGTGAAGGGTCATTAAAAAATTGGCATGAAAATGAAAGTTGATGTTAATTCATCTGTGCATTAAAATTTTTTTTTTTATCAGAATGTCATAACTCAATCTTCTGGTGAAACAACAGACTTCTCACTGGTGACGTATGCCGGACTTCTCCAATCATTTAGAATGCTTAAATCCCACTCCTTTCTTATAATCTGTTTCACTCAGATGTTTCATCATGACTTTAAACACACCATTAGCAAGAACTAGATTTTTTTGAGAGGAACCAGAACCTAAACCAGATTCATTAAATATGTTCCAATGTTACAGATGAAAAGTACACAAAGCTGCAATTTAGAAATATATTTTGCACAATATTTACTCAAATTCACCCCCAATCAAAATGGTCTATTGGGAAAGTAAAATTAGAATAAGAATCAGTAAATTAGAATCTGACATAAGGGGGATCTACCAAATCTGTTTTTTAGTGGACAAGGGGCAATTAACATTTTTACCACTGCTGTAAAATTGCTCTAACAAACTATTACAGAATACTTCAGATTTTTGTAGCCAATTCTTATTCATAAAGTGCATAAAAACAGGGAGCGACATTTGCTGTGCTACTGAGTGGTCGTCACGCTCTATATGATGGTAGCCACGTTGGATCAGTGTCAATGCATCATGGCCATCTGTGTGTTATCTGAGTGTGCTATGATGAACAGAGGGCTCTAATTTACAGCACTACTGATTGGCATGCCTGGCTTGGTAAATATCAGGTTTAAATGTCCTTTTCTCAAGAAACCCAACTTGAAGGTCTGAAAACTACTCAATATGTCTTCTCTGGTCCAAAGGCTCATGACAATGTCAAAGACATACAGTGAAATCACAAACCCACAGCTGTGAGTCGTGTGCACTGAATCTAAATTGAGTTCTGACCAACCTCACGTGTGAAAATGCTGAGTGGCCATTCACAGTTCATTAGAAAGGAAAAAAGGAGAGCGAGAAAGAGAAAGAAACTTACACTTGCTTCGACACTAATGAAATACTGCAGCAGTGAGCCCTTAAATAGGAGCTTGGTGGGTGACCACCACCTTAATCTCTGCTGAATGCTCTAGGATGCTTTTCAAACTCGTCCTGGGCCCCCCAGCTCAAAAGAAAAAGGACAGAGCGAAAGGAGGAGTGGCAGGGGCTGCAGCGGTGTAGAGAAACACAATAGGCTGATTGTCAGTGATCCATAGTGTATGGCACGGATCCAAGTTGGTTATACCTCCACAGCAGTAAAGGCAAGGTGAGAGAGACTTAAACCTATGCAATGCGACAGAGAGACATGCTCTATAGCTAGAGACGTGAGGGGAGGAGAGACGCACAATTGATGAAGGTGGATGCAGAGAGAGAGAGAGAGAGAGAGAGAGAGAGTACAACTCAAACAGCAACTGAATATCCTCTGGGGTGGGCTACTGTGTGTGAGAGAGAGTGATAGAGAAAGAGAGAGAGATAGAAGAGGAGGGGGAGTGTTGCGTGCTGTGCCAGTCAGCGTAAAATAAGTAAAGAGAGAGTGTCGTATGGGCAGTGGTGGGTTTTTCCCCCCTTTCTCTTCCTCACACTCATTCGCTCCGATGGTAAACTAATACATCCTTACGCGCACATCTCTCAGGGGATCGATCACCCATCACAATGGTGTTTATCGCGACCACTCTTAAATCTGTCATTAAGTACTTCAAAAACAAGGGTAAGCTCCTCTCATCATGTACTCTGCCCGTTCTGGTTTATTTTATTGCTTGTGCAGCTCAAGGTCAAGTAGACTCAAGTAGTTTGGGGTGTGGGGTTATTCATCACTGCTGCTGTGGGTTGCATGCATCTGATTCGGAGCGATGTGCTACATTTGTTTGTGAGTTTCCTTTTATAGCAGGGCACTGGTCTCCTTATAGTGACCTTGTTCTGCAACTTTAAGTGAAGTTTATTGGTGATGTAATGCTGTGATGCCTATTTCGGTCATTTTTAATATATTCTACCTTAAGTGTTCACCAAATAATGCAGATTATATGTATGTGTGTATATGTGTAGATTATTATATACAGTATAAAAACTCATTGTTGTAAATGTACATCTAATTTTAGATTACATCTGTTCTGCACTTGTTTACACATTTGAATTAGCCTTAGGATATTTTACAACAGAGCCATTGATGTTTTGCACAAGTGAATTCTACCTTCATGTGTTTTGAACTCATGACCTAGTACTCTCTTATGACCTCTTGCACTTGAGGAAACTCTTATAGTGAATAATCTATAATCACTGACATACGTTTTGTATGGAAAAAAATGCATTGATAAGACTGACCTGGTTAATCTTACACAGAGAGCCTTGGCATAATCGATCGTTTAATGTGGGTTGTCAAGGCACCAGCCAGAGACAAGTATGTCTCCAGTGTCTTTAGACGCAGTGGTGCAGAAGTGTTAGATTGGCCCGGCCCCTCGTGCAGTTTTTCATGTGTTCTCTCTGAGGGAGCCTAAGAGACCGTACATGACTGCAGCTCCCAAATCTCGTGTGCCCAGCGGCAGCAGCCACAGGCGGAGTTTTCCTTTCTGTCTGAATTATATCTCCTCATGCTGACATCTGGATTGAGTTGATTAGAATTTAAACTAATCTTAAAATTCTGGCTAATACCAATAAGCCAGTAATTATTTTGTTGTTATGTCCAATATTATAATTGCACTAATATAATTGTACTGTTTTATGTATAGTATATAAGTAAATAAAGACACAATACACAAAAAAATAAACAAAATAATTAAATGCTAATTAAGGGAACTTAGTCAAAATTATAAATGAAAATATGAAGGCTGAATTTTCATTTTGAGATTTACTAATATTAGTATTTATTGAAGGTTAACTTTGAGTGTTAAATGATGTCAAAGGTAATTTATATGTACAACTAAAAAACAAATATCACTATTATCAGCAATGTACCTGTACTGTATAATTATGCACCCCTAAATAGTCCTAAAAGACAATGTTACTCAGGTTTTTTCATTGAAAAGACGCACATTTCTAGTCACATATGTTGTGTCCTTAATGGGCGTCTTAACTATCTGAACCAACATTTCCATGGTTAACTACTGTAGCTTCACCACAAAGAACTTCCTGCCCATAGTCTACCAGTTTAACCGACACTAATGAGCATAAACCAACCTGGACCATCAATGGAAGCTCATTCTGGACAAAGCTGGTCTTTCAGCAGGGTAGAGCAACACAAAAGTATAGTGCACTTTAATTTAATGTCTCCCATTTGTTATTTACAAAAAAGACACTGTAAATATTTTTATATATACCATTTTCATCAGTCTACCTGTAAACCTAAGCAGCTGCAATGCACTTTTACACAAACCACTGACCTTCTTCCTTTAAACATGTTGAATTTGAATGTGTCCTTGTTTCTTATAGCGGTGTCCAGTCTAGATGAGGAGAGCAAGTGGTCGGTGCACTACACAGCCCCCTGGCACCAACAGGAGAATGTCTTCCTGCCAGGATCCAGACCAGCCTGCGTCGAGGACCTTCACCGTCAGGCCAAAGTCAACCTGAAAACAGCCCTCAGAGGTCAGAGACAAAAACTACACTACTTTTTTCTCTTTATTTTTTTAAAATGCAAAACACAATTATAATCTCAACAGTACAAGCAGTGATTCATTAGAAGATAAGATTCATCATAATTGCTTCATATAATCAGCAAATACAAAATGCACTGCAGAAGGATATGTGATTTCTGTGTTACAGACCACTGACCATTATAATGAAGATAACATTACCACTGTGCAGAAAGTTCCCTTGCACAACCATTTTACCCTGTAATGAAGCAGATCATTTTGACAGTATACTGCCTGTGATGCAAATGTTATAACCCTGCTTCAACTCCACAAAATAGCTATTTAGGCATTGTTTTAGGTCTGTGTTTTGTAATCCCGGTCCTGCAGACCCATAGCACTGCACATCTTGTATGTCTCTCTTATGCCGCTCATATACTACACGATTGTCAGATCAAGGCTGTTTTGGGTATCATAAAGTTGCTGTGGATTGCACATTACACGATGGATCAGTGACTGGGGGTCATACATTACGCAATATTTCACTAGGAAGAATCCCCAACAAGTCTGTCTCATTTACAAAACGTATACATGAGATACACATAAACGCATTGCCCTGTCTCTTACTCTCTCGTTAGCTGTAGGTTGTCGCCAATGTCATTTCCAGCCAAAACACATTTCACAATGCAACACTCTGAATTGCAGACAGGTCCAGATATTTAGCCTGCTAAATATTTCTCAGGCATAGGCAACGCATTGGTGCTTCACTCAGATCGCATCTTTGATAATTCACACTATGTGACTGTCACTCACATGAAGGAGCACAGATTTGCCTCAGATTTTGGGCTTTCATCTGTGATCTCCAAAAAAGCATGTCAGCAAGTGAAAATCGGGCCTAAAATCATGTAGTGTAGGCTATACCTGGCATTAGCTGAGTTCTAATGAGCTGATGATCTGAATCAAGTGTGTTAATAATAAAGACATAAAAATGTGCACTGTTGTGGACTGAAAACCAATGCTTTAGATTACTGTAATGAAACATTTCTAAAATCTTTTGAAAGCCAACTTATTGCCAGTTAATGTTACTTCAATAAAGTTTTTGACAATAGTAACAATACATTTGAAAAAGAAGCATTAGTAGGGATACATTAGTAGGGAGGGTCGGCAGGAAATGGTCATTTTCCACTTTCAAATGCAATCTGACTGCAAAACTGCAAAAAGTTCTTGCACAGGAGCACAGAACACAAATTGTCTATATATATACTGTAAACAAATGCATGTCCTCCACAAAATTAGACACACAATTTTGGAGAGATGTTTGAAATAGTGGTTAAAAATATGAACCAATTACCAAATGATTCCATGAAGTACCACCATACACATGAACACTTAATGTCTATGTCCATTTGTTCCACTTGGAAATATTTGACATAATGGAAGTAAAATGGATCGTGAATGATGTTTCCTGTCGACTTTACGCTCTCTGTTTCTGAATCTTCCTGGTTTTGTGTCTTTGCCTGTTTTCTGGTTCATGTTACCTTGTATCAATACACTCGCCACAGGGATTTTTAAATACCTTCCCAAACCAGCTTCAGTAGAGCCTAATGGCATATGTCCTCGTCATTTGACCTTCTGCTGCACTTGGGTATATTATCTTATACCAGTGAACAACATCACTTCCCTTTGTATCTGGAAACCAGATACATGTTACTTTGATGACTCCTCTTAAATTCTCTCATTTTACCTTGCTATTTCCTAAATAACTAGTCATCCAAGGTGCTCTGGAATCCTAATATACCAGTGTGTGTTTGTGAGATGTCTTGGCTCCAGCCGGGGCAGCAGGTGGCACACCAAATGTCTGTTTTCCCCTTTTTCCCAATGAGCTTTGGCAGGGTCATGGCTGTTGTCTGTCTATTTGTTATAATCATGAATTATATATATATATTTTAATCTAATTTGCATTCATTGACCACCCACATCACAGCTTTTGAATGTTTTTCCTCTCACTCTATGAATCACAATGTGGCAATTAAGAGTCGACTGCAGGCACTGCAGCTGTACAACAATCAATTTTTATTGACAATATAGGTTTTGATAACTGATTGGTAACCTTGCAACAATCAGTTACTATCATCCATTGATACCTTCACCCTCATGTCATTCCAAATCTTTAAAACATTCTTCCTTCCAATGAAGATCAACACAAAATGAGATGTTTTGCTAGATGTTCATACAACAGAGGAAAGTCATTCCACTTTATGACTTAAAGGTGAATAAATGATTGCAGAACTTTAATTTTTGCCTGATCTATTCCTTTAACCCCTTCTTAGATGGTAGACGAAGCTGCTTTTAAAAACATAAAGTACTTGTTATGGGCAGTAAACTGTTTTTGTCCATGCTGCCTGCAGTAAGATGAGAAGTGAGAGGTAAAGTGAAAGGTTTGAAGTTAAGTCCTCTTAAAGATTAAATCCCTCACACATGCTCTCGGTCTCACTCTTTGTCTATCCTTCATTCTTTGAGCTACTAACATATTAACCTGTATGAGCCTCTACTCACTAATCACAGCTCAAAATGCACAGCTAATTATAATTATTGACTCCAGTAGAGTTTTTACTGATTAGCATGCTGTGAAGTAATATTATAAGCCTCTTTAAACACACCAACACTTTTATATTCTACATTAATGTGCTTCTGATTATATGCAGTGTGAGAAACACAAAGCTTATTTCTGGTTTCAGTGATGATTCGCTGTGCTTTCAAATTCATGTAATCTAAGTGAGCCTCTTGCCTCTGTCCAGCATATGTGTAAGACATATATATTAATATATACATTAAGAATGCAGGCCAAGCTGTTCCTACTAGCATATATATGTTGTTTGCAGGCTTGCTGACATTGCAGGTTTGTGTTACTGAACTGTCTAGTCACCTGGTCAGTGCCATATGCAGTACACATTTAAAGGGATAGTTCACCCAAAAATGAAAATTCTGTCATAATTTACTCACCCTCAAGTAGTTTCAAACCTGTATGAATGTCTTTGTTCTGCAGAACACAAAGGAAGATATTCTGAAGAATGTGGGAAACAGAGCAGTTCTGGGGCACCATTGACTTCCATAGTATTTTTTTCTCCTACTATGGAAGTCAATGGTGCCCCAAAACAGCCTGGTTACAAACTTTCTTCAAAATATCTCCCTTTCTGTTCGGCAGAACAAAGAAATTTATACGGGTTTGGAACTACTTGAGGGTGAGTAAATGATGACAGAATTTTCATTTTTGGGTGAACTATCCCTTTAAGATTATTACCATCCTCTATGCATTATTAATATCTTCTACTCTCATTCTTATGTTGAACAGAGTTTTACATTGGATTCATATTTATTTACAGCATGTAGTGACTGAAATGGGATTTGTTTGCCATGAAAAAAACTATCAGTTTATATCCTGTAGTAATCCGTTTTTCTCACTAGGCCTTCTTAAGTGAAAATACAGAAAGCGGATGTAGGACTGAAGCATTGCTTTGCTTACATTTTATAGACTACAAGACAGTAAACAGCTGAGATGTTGTGCATTTTGTGCAAACTGCAAGCTACGCTGGATAAGGTGCCACATCTTATCATGAGATACTGCAGAAAGATCAGGTGATTACATTGAGCTCTGCAAAAAGACAGACGAGAGAGAGCGAGAAATGGAGAGAGAGAATAGCTAATAGTGTTTCTCAGAAGGCACTCATAATGAAGGTGCCAGAGGAGGTGATCAGCTGAAAGAAATGGAAATGTCAGTGGCATTAGGTGGAGGCGAAGACCCCCACTCTGCAGGCCATCCATAACCCAACAGCCAGTTCTGACATTTTCAGGTTGAACTACAGTAAAAACAGACACTACTCTTTTATTTGGCTGGATGTCTTAGTGACAGAAATCTATCTATGTATCATTATATCTATCGTTGTATCTATCATTCTTTCATTCCTAGAGCATAAGCCCACTACTGTCTTTCATTGTGTAATTGCCCTCTGCACTGAGGGCAAAAGGACACTGGCTCTGCAGCTGTTCAGTAATCTGCTGAGTGTGATACAAGAGTCATTAGCCTTTATGTGAAATATCTTCTCTGCAGTGTGCTTATCACGATGCATTCTATGCTGGCTAAAAATACTTTAATCATTCTCATTTGTTCTCAAAAACAGTTATGTGTTTCATTTATTTAAATTCTGTTGATGAGTAGTCCTTCCACTTATAGAACATGTGCACTGCAGCTGTTTTTTTACTTTGCTTTTTATTGCTTCATTTAGTTCTCCACAGGGTGATTTTTGCCTGAAAAAAATAAATATTTGATTTTATAGCCTGTTTGATTAATACAATTTTTCTTTGAACTGCATGTGCAGTGTACAACAATGTAGCATGAATTGATGTTTACATTCTTGCTATAGGCCTGTGATCTGTGTTTAGTAGTCTTTACATACTCATTAACACAACAAATTGTTATTTGATTGGATGGTTATGCTTACCTTTCCAGAGTGCGACAAGCTCAGGAAAGATGGATTCCACAGCTCCCAGTACTACTCCCAAAGCCCTGCATTATCTGCAACCAGCCTTTGTGAAAATGTACACCTGGATGAGGAGAAGACAGAGAAGAAAAAGAAGGTAAACCTAACCTAACACTAACTGAAACACAGTACTTCTCTTTACATTCACATACATGCTGTTGCTAGAGAAAAAAACAACTTTAATTTTGTTTGGCTATGCAATATGTCATGCCATTTATAATCAATTTCACCATATTATCACCAAAATCCTGTCAGTGGAAATGGCTTTTAATTATGTAGTCCAAGAATTGATTAAATGTTATATTGTATTATAATGAAATCTATTAAATGCTCATATGTTCATGAAACAGACAACGGCCTTTTTTTCCTAAATACTTTAAATGAACTCATGATTTGGGTCACTTGTTTTGCACTGCCCACTAGTGGCTGTATGCATGCTAGCAGTGAAGTATAGCACTATAATAAATGAGTAGAACTAGAAAATATTTGTTCCACATTCTGTAATCCTAAATAAAGGTAATGTCTCACTTTACTTTATGTTGATTTGTTCTTTTATTTTCAAATTTTCTTTCCTCTCACCAAGCGGTTTAAAGTCCTAGACTGCCTATCACAGTCTTGCCTCTCTCTCTGCTGTCATTTGAGACCTTGGAAAAGAAAGGTACAGCTTTTGCTGCAGTTGCTAGTCAGTGGTAGCGCTGTACATTGTGAAGGGTGGTTTCAGATCCTAACAAGTCCTCATTGCATCTTCATACAAAACCTACTAGTGCTAGTCACCCGCCGTGAGTGTGTTTTCACCTCAAAGACTTAGTCAAGTATGGTAGATTACACAAATTAGACATTAATACATAATTAGATTGTGTATTTCCCTCAAGCAATCTTGCAAATTTATCAGAACTGGTTATGCAAAGCAGAACAATAGAATCCAATTAGTTTTTGCCAAAAAAAAAAATAAAATAACATAAAAGATTATCGAGACACATTATGGTTGAATACACTGACTGTAACACTGATCTCAAATTAGCATGAATAATTTAGTAGCTCTCCTCCATTCAGGGCTCCCCTGGGCTTATTGCTCAGAGAAATATTTCAGTCACCCGACGTTACTGGAGGGAAATGCACTCCAAGAATCTTTTTTACTTTGCTCATTTTGAAAAGCACTTAAGTGATTTATCAGTAGAAATGACGAAATATCAGACAATGCCTATCACTGGGCATTGGCTAGGCTATCATTCACTGAAGCCTGACCTCATTAAATCAGCCTGTTTGTGTTGTGTCCAGGCTTCAGAGTCACCTAATGAAGAGGAGAAGCTTGTGTACTCGATGCCGCCTCAGACCCCTCTGCTGGAACATGACCCGGACATCCAGAGAAGCTGGACCAGCTGTCTACCTTTGCCCACTCCTGAGGAGAAGATGAGACTACAGGCCCAGTTGGTGGCCACTAATATCATTCCCATCAACATTACAGGTACATCCATTGTTAAATCATGAAATATCACTTGAAGCTTGAAGTTTTTAGAGCAGTGGCCTTAACTTCTCTGTGGTTAATCACATTTTTTTTTACTAAACAGTTAATGTGGACATTGGGTTAATAATAATTTCAGTGGGTTCCTCTAATTATTTCAGTTCTTTTCAGCTACAATTAGGGCTGCAACAATATTAAAAACTCTGGCCAATTAGCCAATAATCATTTTCATGTTATAATTGTTATAATTTTCATGTTATAATAAGTAAAATAGATATTAATTTCAGATCTGCTCAAAATTACATTTAACAGTGTTATTAAATTATTAGTGTGAGCATAAGATGATGACAAAGGTAATCTAAATGTAAAAATAGGGAAAATGAGCATGTACAATTAAATAGCCAATATTGACACAAATAATAATAATAATACATTTATTTTATATAGCGCCTTCAAAAGTATACATATATATATATATATATATATACCCAATATGGACAAAAACTGATCAATTAAAAGAAATCTGTCTGTATTATTTGTAGATATATCATGCATTTTGTTTGGTGATATTACGTGCATCCCTAACTGCAGTGTAGTGTTGTGCTCAGTCTTAGCATGAGGCATGCTATTAATAAGCAATGGTTTTGTGTTTTGACATCTTTAGGTGAGAACTTTGACCGTCAGGCCAGCTTCCGTCGCTCCGCAGCAAACACTGATACCATAATACGAAGACCCAAGAGGGTGCAAAGAAGAAAGACGATAACAGGAGCTCTTGATAACATCCAGACTGAACTAGGTATGATTCCTATTCACTGTTGCAGTCCTATACAGTACTTTGCACCCCTCTCAAACAATTTAAAGTTGCACTCAGTAATTTTTTAGCATTCAGTAATTAGAAGTTTTATACATGAAGGAATGAAGAGTACTTTAATTAAATAAATATATATCCCCAAACCAAAAATCTGTCCAGTCATATCAGTAGTCTAATAAAAGCTGTTTTATTTTACATTGAGTGTCACCTCCTAGGGCTGCCATGACCCATTGTTGGACATTTTTGTTGGTGGAAATGCATTAATCTGACTGCTAATATAGCATTTGTGCAATGGCATTGGTAATTAAAAAAGTTTTCTTTTTCAGCATGATATTGCATTTAGGCCACTAGGTGTCGGTGTAGTCCAAGATGACTGCCATGTTAACGCCAACTAAAGATACAATTACTGAATGCATCTTTAATACATGTGGAAGCTTAAGTTAGATAGTATATACTTTTAAATCTGAATTATTATTTAATTGATTTTAGTGAATTATTATTTATTTTACTGATTATTTTTTATATTTTACTATATTCTGTATATTTTTTTTAAATATTTTAACTACAATTATTTTTGATAACTATAAAATCATTAGGAAAGACAATCAAGGGCAAACATACACCTTATATCTATAATTCCCATTCCTTATTGTCTTACAGCAGATAAAGAACAAGATGACAGTATTCACTCGATGTGTGTGGCAGATCAGTACTCCACCCTCAGTCGAGTGGGCAGCGTAAACTCCACCCTGAGACGCTCAGACACCCGTGACTCCAGCTGCCAAACAGAAGAGGTGAAGATTGTTCCTCCCTCAGTACGCAGAATCAGAGCACAAAGAGGCCACGGAATTGCCGCCCAAATGGCCAGCATCTCCTCCTCAAGCAGCATTTCCACCATGAGTGACTGTAATGGAAGTAGCTACACTCGGCTTAATGACAGTGGTCAGAGCTTTCACAGTTTGCCACGACAAGGCTGTCACATCCAACATCAACACTGTGAACCAAAGTACAACAGCTCCCCCTACAGGATGAATTATGGCTCTACAAGCTCCTTGTCCTACCAGTTTGACATGCAGCATGGTTCCTCATCATCACTGCATATGCTGTCCGATTCCAGAAGCAGTACATTAAACAGCCCCGAGCTTGCTGAAAATCCAAATGACCAAGGCTCTGACCAAAATAATAGCCCAAGCTTGTTCAGTCTCAGTGGTGCACTACAGAACTCCATTCTTTACGGACACAAAAGGACAGAGGATAACCAGATGCAATCACCTCATTCCTCAGCCCAGTTGCTTAATACTGCTGATGCCTTGTTGTCGGCTGTCTCCTCCTGTTACGAATCCACAACCTCCCTCTGTACCGGGATCCATACAGAGACTGAGTCCCAGTGCAGCACACTTGATGGCAGAAACTGCAGCAGTCATAACTGTGTCCGCAGGAATTCCAACTTCTCGGAGAGCAGCAATCAAAGCTGCAGCACTCTAACCACTGACCAGTGGACGTATGATGTATCTTCAAAGGACAATGTCACCTCAAGTTGCTCCTCACCTGTCAGCCATATATACAACAGTGAGGAACATTCTCCCAGCAAGACGGACTCAAGCTCATTGTTCTCTGTTGACAACGAAGGTTACTACACCTCCATGCGTCTGGACTCTGGTTTAAAGTCACATAGTCATGGCTCCATCAATAAAGCAGGAGATGCAAAGCACAGTTTATATGAGTGCAAGGACCACCACAGTCAAGGGGATAATGCAAGTCTGCACAGCAACCGCTCCCTGACTCACAGCATTTCCCTGCGGAAAGCCAAGAAGCCCCCACTCCCTCCAGCGAGGACTGATTCATTAAGGCGCAAACCTCAGAGGAAGCCTTATCAAAATGGCTCAGTCCTTAGTGAGCAGTTGATCTGCAGCCTCCAACAATCCTTAGAGCTTAACCTAAAAACTCATAGTGCATCTTGCTCTGAACAGGCACCCTGCAGTGGGTTTGAAGACCCTTGGGTACTTCGACCCAGAAGCCAGAGCACCACAAGTGCAGCAAGCAGAGGGATGTCTGCACCAGCTGCTTTTTGTCCGGTCACACCTACACACAGTGATTGCAGCAGTCAGCGCTCAGATTATGCAGAGTCGTGGGACTTCTACGTGGATTACCAAAGTCCACGGTCTGACCAGGATCTCTCCTCCCAAATCACAAGATCTGATAGTGCTGAGGAGAATCAAGTAAACATGGCCAATGCATCCTACAACATCGGATTTCCATCGTCCCACTGCAACAGTAGTGGGATTCAGTCAAAACTGGCCTCATCACCTGACAAGGTTCATCGTCTGACATCACCATCAAGTGGTTATTCAAGTCAGTCCAACACTCCAACTGCAGGCACCCCAGTTACTTCTCTAATAACAGCAAAATCTCCTGCAGGGAGGCCAAAACCAAAAGTGCCCGAAAGAAAGTCCTCCCTGCGGTCTTCTGTGTCGTCCTCCTCTACATCCTTGTCCTCTAACACCTCAGATTCCATCAGAAACATACTGCTACCTCCACCTCTACCTGATATGACCATTACATCATGTGGATCAACCAGCCCCACTTACTGCTCTCCAACAGCAGCTATGGTAGAATCAACCTCACCTCTTCCTCTTCTACCTGACTTGGAAGAGAGACATAATTTACTTTCAGATTCATCCACAACATCTGAAAAGTGTGCCTGTATTGATTTCCCCCCTCCCCCACCAAAGGTTTTTGAATCTCTGTCAAGAAATGAAGGTACAAATAGTCCTCCACCTCCTTCACTTCTTCCTCCCAAACCTGCACTGTTCATTCTATCTCCTCCTCCTCCACCTCCTCCATCATTACCTGAGATGAGTCTTCAGACAGCAGCCATTTTGAACACAGAGAGTTGTCTTACACTTAAGAAGGCTGTGGAAATTGAAAAAGCACTAAACATCAACCACACTGGAGAGCAAGAAAAGACTCAGAGACCAATAATCACTGCCCAAGCTCTTCAGATGGTGCAGCTACGACCTGTCAAGCTCAAGCAAATAGAAGATATTTTTACAGCAGTCAGTTTTGATGATTTTGATGACCAAGCACACAACCATTTTGAAACAAACTCAGGAAAGTCCCTGGAAAGTGAGACTACAGCGCAAACAGTGAATGCTATCTGTGTTAGTCAGTCCGAAAATGGCACGGATACATCTGAACATGAATATTTAGTGAACAAATTTATACAAGATTTTCCTGAGGCATCAAATGGTTCTTTACCTCCTGGCCCAGATGAACATGTCAGCAATACTGGGCAGAATGTTTCAGTGCAACTTTCTGAGACATCTCCAGTTTTATCTTCCCATGAGCTTCTGCAATGCACAAACTCCTCAGCTTCTCCTCAAAGTTCTCAGCTGAAACAGAAGCCTCCTATATCACCTAAGAAGCCCAATCTTTCCCTTATTATACCACCCATCATACACCTACCTGTCTCTAATGGACTCAAGCTTCAACAGTTTCATGATGCAGAAAAGACACTTGAGTCAGGGCAAATGAATGGCACAACCTTGACAAACACAGTTAATTTGCAAGCAATTTCTTTAGACTTTGAAATGGAGGAGGAGAGTGACTCAGACTCTTCAACCCCTGTGGTCAAAAGCAGACTGTCTCTCAGCAGTGAGTTGTCATCAAGCAGTCTGCAAGAGCTGAAACTCTCTGATCTCATTCTTAATGAGCATGACCTCGGCCTGAGTGACAAAGACTTTAGACTCTGTGATGATAAAAGTACATCAGATGATGGTTCAAGCAGCAGCTCTGGATCCATCAGCTTTAAAGAGGATGAACATGAGGAAAATGGTAAGGGCTTTTTTATTACCGCCTAAAAGTGAGAAAGTTTCTGTGTATGGAGGATCACTCTAGTGTGCAGAATAAATGATTGTGCCATTTGATCATGCATTCAAATTTACGCTTTACATCCATCTGCAAAGCTGCATTTTTTTTTCCATGAATTATTAAATAATATTGTTTTTATTAGGTTATGGATCAGAAAGCGCTCTGTATTTCCTAGCCTCAATGATCATTATCACTTTCCTTCTCCCAAAAAAGTTAAAAGTAAATTGGTTTAAAGGGGTCTTATGATGTTGCTAAAAAGAACATTATTTTGTGTATTTGGTGTAATGAAATGTGTTTATGCGGTTTAAGGTTAAAAAAACACATTATTTTCCACATACTGTACATTATTGTTTCTCCTCTATGCCCCACCTTTCTGAAACGCGTCGATTTTTACAAAACTCATCGGTCTGAAAAGCGAGGTGTGCTCTGATTGGCCAGCTATCCAGTGCGTTGTGATTGGCCGAATACCTCAATAATGTTTTTTGAACCTTAAACCGCATAAACACATTTCATTACACCAAATACACTAAATAATGTTCTTTTTAGCAACATCATATGACCCCTTTAATATACTTCTATCAACACACCTCCAACCCTCCCATGCATCCCCCCTTGTGAGTGAAGGCAGTGGATGTTCTTCATTACCACCCACACAGGTCTTGTTTTACATGCTGCAGGATTGACTGCAACTCTATGATTCTTTTTATCTGTTACATAACTAGTTACCCTTGAATGAGCTAAGAAAGTTGAATGAGAGCCCTTGAGTGTATGATGGTTAGCGGGTTTAGACTATAATATTCTCAAGCCACTGCAGTGCTCACTAAAGTGCAGTTATTGCACAACAGCAGGACTACCAAAGGAGTGTGAATAATTTAAGGAGCAGAAAATGTCTGTTGCCACATGGGTTTTGTGCCTTTCTGATTTTCAGTCAGTGTAGGCTCAGTCTCCATTGTTTCTTCTCACTTTGAGAGGTAAGCTGAGTGTTTATGTGTGGGTTGTAGGTGCCGTGTTTGACTCGAGCACTGAAAGCGCATCTAGCGCTAACACTAACGGAGAGGCTGTGGAGGAGATGGTGACGCCTGTCCGTCCCCGTACTACAGAGGACCTCTTTGCTGCCATTCATAGGTAATGTGATGTTTTCATTTATTTAGTTCGTAAAGCCTGCATTATGCATAAGAAGTAAAAATGTTATTTGGATAAATATAAGCATAAAAACTACTGCGCTTAAAAAGGCAATGCAGGTTAAAAGGTTTACAAGATCATAATATGTATGATCACAATGGATAATTTACTTTGTGTATATATGAATATACAGTATATACAGTATAATAAAAAAAGCTTCAAACTGTTAGTTAGTTTCTCTTGCACAACTCAACATGAATGAAAGTTTTATACATTTGCATAAAAAGTATTATTGTGTTATATTTGTATTGACCTGTATAAACACCGGACATAGTTTATTCAGGAAGTGTCAGAATATTTAATCCTCACTCATTCTGTTGTCCCAATTCATTTCAAGAAGATTAGTGAACAGATCATCAAAAAGAACTTTGTTTTTGTCTAATAAACAGGGTTGAGCAAACTTCAGAATTTTAGCTGAACTGGCTAATAATTACAGGAAGAGGATTTAACTGTCTTTTTTTCCTCATAAAGACAAGTTTGGCCATCAAACTGATTTTTATTTATGCCACAGAACATCTCAAAATAAATATTAGTCCATATAGTGTGTGTGTTTATAGATGTTATGTTTATGGGTTATTCATACTGAAAAACTAAATGCATTATTAAAAACTATACTTTTAGTCAACTCTATGTACAATTACAGTAATTATTACATTTGAATTCAGCTTTAATACTTCTTTAAATTAAAATTAAATTTTAATGGTGCACAACCCTGACAACAGATGAATCAGTCTGTGAATCAGTCTATTCATTCTCTCATCAGAATCAATATGAAATGAATAATAATACATTTATAATACATTTAATAATACAATATATTTTTAAGAAATAATAAATTAATATAGAAATGTTCAATTTATACAAACAAATTTTTACATTTATTTGTTTGTGTGGTGCATCAAAGTTCTATAGAATGTCTTTTAGTATCTCTTTGTATTGAAATATTATTAATTTATAATATCCATGACCCTGGTATTTTGGATGGTCTGGACAACGTTTATTATACCGACTTTTATGACAATCTTTTAAACATTCAATTTTAATGTTATTAGAGTTGTATCATGTGTTCATGCGTTTGTGTTGAATCGTTTGTCTAAATGTGTCGTCTGGAGCAGTCTATGTAGACAGAACATGAACATCCAATTACAGGTGGGGATTGGACTGGTAAGTAATCAAGTCATTGGCTGGTGTTGTCTCCCTGTAGTTTGGCTAGGGTCAGATTACACCCATAATCCAGTAGCTCCAGTAAGAATCCCCAAGCTCTGCTTCACAGTGTTTGTATTGTGGTGTAACACATTTAGTTAGGTTAAAAGTTAAATGGACTGTGTATTTCAACCAACCTGAAAGTAAGCAAACACAGAGCTGGGAAGATTATTCTGGTATGACTGTCATAGTGTTTTAGGACAGAACTAAAAAGCACATGATGCACTGTTATTCTTAGAACTTTTGTCATTATTAATTTCTGTGAATAAAAGTTTAATGCCTAGAAAGAGCTAACATCCAAGTGCTCCGATTAAACAGCCTTAAGGGAACATGATGTCCTGAATCTTAAGGAAACATGGCGTATTGTAGCCATTTAAGAAAGTGTATTTTTTATTTTATATTATTTATGTTTAAATATTATTTGTTTGTGTTTTGTTTAGTTCAATTTGTTATTAAGAAAGAAAATTGCAAACGTCATAAGGACGGCAGTATGCCGGAAGAAAGGAAGTGGGTCAGACATAATTTTTTGACCACTTCATACGTTTTTGTTTGTAGAATCCCTTTTTTGGAACGAGTTTCGTTTGGTATAATCTGTATCTGTATCTTAATTGTAATTTGTTTTTTGTTGGTCAATTATTTACCTAAATAAACAAGAAGAAGGAATAAATGTTTCGTGGAATGAAGTGCGTTCAAGACAAAGTCCGCTACCATGCTTCTGCGGCCAAAACAAAGGCCAAAACAAGGCGATAGATGTGGAAGTATTTAAATGCAAAGTTATTTTCTAAGGGTATAGCAGAATACAAAAATGATTTATCATAACTCATACAAGATAATAAAAGCAATAAAGTAGTAGTATCTAGTTCTGTAGTATCTAGTAGACAGTAGTAGTATCTTTCTTTTTAATCTTTAAATATGAAATGCACAATTTCTATCATCTGAATTGTGAAAATGACTGTTTTCAAACAGGTCTCCCAAGTACTCCCTCTGTCTGCCATTGGATGAACATCTAATAGTCCCGCCCCTTAAACCTGTTTAAACTAGTGGTCGACCGATATTGGTTTTTTGACAGCCGATGCTGATATCTTGGAAAGCAGGGGGACCGATAGCCGATATAAAGCCGATATAATTTGTTTTTAATTTGAATTAATATTTAAGAAATTTGAAATCATTTGACAATGGTGCTCAGGCGCTGCCGCTCTCAGCGCCGTCAAAATAAAAGACCCGCCTCGAACACATTGGCCAAGCAGAAAAACGTATCGGCCGATGCCGATATTTGAAAAATGCCAAATATCGGCCGATATATCGGCCTTGGCGATATATCGGTCGACCACTAGTTTAAACCCACATTTGTCAAGCTATGCAAACCTACTTTTCTGTGCATAGTAAACTGGAGCAGGAAAAACTTATAATTATAACATCAAAAAATGTACACACTTCACCTCTACCAAGACCTCATAGTGTCCTTGGCATTTAATGTTATCTGATAACATTCAAAACTGATAATCTTCAAACCTAAAATTCATTATAACGTTGAATCCCTTCTAAATCAATTTCCCCAAAATTTTTATCTAAGTAGAGAGAGGCATCAGTTTACAGTCCTATAACAAATGAGAGTCACACTTTCACTTATTTATAGATACAAAATGGAAATTTTACACTCATGGTATCAACAACATCAACAGCAAGACATGCAGTAACCATGCCAAAGGCTGACCTGAGAACCTGTCCTGCTGTCTGTTAATTCACAGGTCAAAGAGGAAGGTCCTGGGCCGTGGAGACTCTGAAGAGGAACGTTGCCGTAACTTCCTCCCTTCCCCACCTGTCACTCCAACAGGCTCTTGCCCCAGCCTAACTTCCTTGCCACGTCAGACTGGCTCCATTCAGCGCAACCTGCGGCGCTCATCCACGAGCAATGACAGTTTTAAAGCTTTGCTTCTCAAGAAGGGCAGCCGCTCAGAGTCCAGCTTCCGCATGTCAGCCGCTGAGATTCTCAAATGCACAGACCCTCGTTTTCAGAGGGCTAATTCAGAGCATACACAATCTGATGGACTGTGCACATCTCCAACAAGCAGCAGGAGAGCACATGAAGAGTGGGTACGTACGGAGGGAGCCTTGCCCTGTCTTACCGCTGGACTAACAACCCTAAAATATGGGCGTTCACGCACACCACCTTCTGCAGCCAGCAGCCGGTACAACAGCCATAGCCACATTCCCAGTGGGACAATGACTGCCATCTGCGAAAAAGAGGGAGAGATGGTCGAGTCTACAGATTGCTGCATTAGCGCTGAGAGTCATTTAGCCCTGCCCATATCCTCCAGCAGCATGGTCTGTGCTCAAGGCAGCACTTAGGGCTGTCAACTCAACCCTAACGGCTTGTAAAAGATAGCTGTCCATTCAGTATGAAGACCGTAGAGGTCTAAACTCTGGCTGGAAGGCCATGCTCGTGCTGGCCGATAGCATTCCCCAAAGAATAAGGGAGACGAAGGAATGGGGAAAGTTTCTGTAATTCTGTAACCGTAGTTTTGCTCTTTTCCGTGAGTGAAAGCTTCTTTCATAAAATATTAGTGTTCTCAAAAAATGTGATATTAACAGAGGGTTACTGGTTTTGATGAATCGAATGTTCTTAGCTCGCTGTATGCAGGTTAGGAGAATAAGGAAATGTACATTACCTTCTTGGTGGTAAGTTGAGGGATGAATGAATGGAAGCAGAACGTCATTGAGGGATTTTGTATTGAATGGTCCATGCTGATGTGTTTCTGCCTCTGTGACAATTGAAGCACCCAACCAAAGTGAGCACTTAAACTCTAAATTCACAGAACCCACATCCAGATCACATTCGTGGAAGAGGTGGTGTCAATTAAGTATTGGCACTGACTGTATGGTTACGGTGAAGTTGCTAAAGAATGAGTGTGGAGATGACATGGAGATTTTAAGAAGTGCTTAGAGAGACTGATTTAAAATATGTATATTTTACGCACCTTTACATTTTTCATTTCTTTTCAGTTGTGTCTAACAATCTTCAGTTAGAGCAATGAGAGAGATGGGACTCTATCTTAACAGAACGTTATTCAGTTAATGCAAGCCAATTTAAACTAACTAAAATAGATTTTATCTGTTTACAGTTAGACAATAATAATAGTTCTCTATACTTTAACAGTGTAAATAATCCAGCCTTTACAAAAAATAGTTACCAACCATTCTGTTTCATTTATAGAAACTCAAAGTGTCTATTTAGGTCTATTTATTCTTTAAAAGCTGAGAAATTTCTTGCATTTGTCTGTCTCACATTTGCCCAGTATGTCAATTTGTACATTTTTATATTTCTTATTTACAAAGGGAGGTACCGTTTAGTCTGTTTACTAGTACTACGTACACCTGAATGTTCTTCTTCCCATAGTACTGAACACCAGCAGAATGGTCGTAGAGAAATGGTAAAAGGCCATGTGAGATGCAAGTGCTTCTGTGAAAGAAATAAAATATGGCATTAATCATAAACAATCACTTGTTTTCTGTGAAATACCTGCATATTATTTCTGATCTACTTTATCAGAGCTTTATATTTACAGCAGAGACTACAGTAGGATGACACACTCCATTGACGTAATAAAGGTTAATCACATCTGATTGCCATTAACCTTGCTGAGATTTAACTGAGATTTAAGTTCTTGCCTGGCCAAATATAGGACAATCTACATTCTGCTCCAGCACAAAAATGTCCACATTGCTGCAATGATGTTAGTAGTTTGCTGTGATGCTGTTTTTAATCATTAAACTACTGTATAACTACATAAAACCTGTGAAATTGCTATATGAATGGCCAGAGTATGAAACAGTGAGTTTTTAATATGGATTACCAATTAAATAATTTATTTATTTGCACTTTAATTGCACTTTAGCACATTAAACTGCATTTCAGCACTTCTCCAAATGTCAGTACATGTGGGCTGTTGGCCAGTGATGCAAATAAGCCGCAGACATGTAGACATGTGATCTCTTACGCAATTAAATCTGCCTTTGGATGAAACACCCTTAGTCCTCAGACAGAGCGATCACTGATGTTGATGGATGCGGAGCAACTGAATCAGGGGTGTTTAATACATTTTAACAGGCAGACGTTTATTCTATTAGTAGCAAGGGAGATTTAATAATATTGCTTAAACACAATTTTATTGGCTATACATATAGGCCTATTTGCACACCTGAGTTTTCAACCTGACAAGACCCTATACTAACAGGTAAGTTACTGTGCTGTACTAACTTTAACTTTACAAACTGAGTATTTACATGTCTTAGCAATCCAAATAAGGGAGTAGCTTTAAAACAGCTAAATTCAATAGCGCAATTATCAACTTTTACTTTTAAAGTTACTTCTTTTCAGGTAAGATTTCTTAATGTAATTGGTAATGATGCCTTTGAGCACTTGAGAAAGCTCTATCTATGAGATTTGCCCAGACCAAAACATTTGTTAGGCCTACTCTGCAAAACTTTTTCAATATTTGCTTTTAAATATAAAACATTTATATTATATTATAAAACATCTTAACATCTTATACTTACATACATAAATAGTTACAAGCCAAAGTGAAAAGACTTAAGCATTTGATCTCTCATTATTTTAGACATGTTTTTAGAGTTAGCAAGGTTAAGGCCCGCACATGGGAAGATTTAAATTGTGTCCTCATCCATCTGTAGGCTAAGCTAATTCCCTATAAATAATACACAGTCAAATGAAATCTCAAATGTTATTGTTTGAAATAACAGTCATCAGAACTGTCAACAGTTCATTTTTTGCAGCGAACAACACAAGTGCATGTGACTATTTTTTATTTAATTTTTTTTACTACCTTTTAGCTTTTTCGAATCAAGTCCACGATTCTTTTTCTTTATTTTTTTTTGGTCACATAGGACTGCCATAAAAGTAATAGCCTAGTTTCCATTCAGATGAAGTAGCGATTTAAACAAAAAAAATAAAATAAATAAATTCTCCAATCTAAAATGACCGAACTACATCAGAGGATTAAAGTAACCCATTCCTTGAAATGCGTAATTTCCACTGATCTATATATATGAATGAAAAAGTATTTTAAAATACTTTAAAATATAATTTATTGCTGTGATTAAAGCTGAATTTTCAGCATCATTAGTCTTCAGTGTCACATGATCCTTCAGAAATCATTCTAAATGGATGCGGAGCAACTGAATCAGGGGTGTTTAATACATTTTAACAGGCAGACGTTTATTCTATTAGTAGCAAGGGAGATTTAATAATATTGCTTAAACACAATTTTATTGGCTATACATATAGGCCTATTTGCACACCTGAGTTTTCAACCTGACAAGACCCTATACTAACAGGTAAGTTACTGTGCTGTACTAACTTTAACTTTACAAACTGAGTATTTACATGTCTTAGCAATCCAAATAAGGGAGTAGCTTTAAAACAGCTAAATTCAATAGCGCAATTATCAACTTTTACTTTTAAAGTTACTTCTTTTCAGGTAAGATTTCTTAATGTAATTGGTAATGATGCCTTTGAGCACTTGAGAAAGCTCTATCTATGAGATTTGCCCAGACCAAAACATTTGTTAGGCCTACTCTGCAAAACTTTTTCAATATTTGCTTTTAAATATAAAACATTTATATTATATTATAAAACATCTTAACATCTTATACTTACATACATAAATAGTTACAAGCCAAAGTGAAAAGACTTAAGCATTTGATCTCTCATTATTTTAGACATGTTTTTAGAGTTAGCAAGGTTAAGGCCCGCACATGGGAAGATTTAAATTGTGTCCTCATCCATCTGTAGGCTAAGCTAATTCCCTATAAATAATACACAGTCAAATGAAATCTCAAATGTTATTGTTTGAAATAACAGTCATCAGAACTGTCAACAGTTCATTTTTTGCAGCGAACAACACAAGTGCATGTGACTATTTTTTATTTAATTTTTTTTACTACCTTTTAGCTTTTTCGAATCAAGTCCACGATTCTTTTTCTTTATTTTTTTTTGGTCACATAGGACTGCCATAAAAGTAATAGCCTAGTTTCCATTCAGATGAAGTAGCGATTTAAACAAAAAAAATAAAATAAATAAATTCTCCAATCTAAAATGACCGAACTACATCAGAGGATTAAAGTAACCCATTCCTTGAAATGCGTAATTTCCACTGATCTATATATATGAATGAAAAAGTATTTTAAAATACTTTAAAATATAATTTATTGCTGTGATTAAAGCTGAATTTTCAGCATCATTAGTCTTCAGTGTCACATGATCCTTCAGAAATCATTCTAAACAAGCTTTATTATCAATGTTGGAAACAGTTTTGCTGCTTCATGTTTTTTGGAACCTGTGATACTTTTTTTCAGGATTCTTTAATGAATAAAAAGTTAAAAAGAACAGCATTTATTCAAAATAGAAATCTTTTGTAACAATATACACTACCGTTCAAAAGTTTGTGGTCAGTAATTTTTTTTTCTCTTTTTTTTTGTTGAAAGAAATTAATGTTTTTAGTCAGCAAGGATGTGTTAAATTGATAAAAAGTGATAATAAAGACTTACATTGTTAGAAAAGATTTCTATTTTAAATAAACGCTGTTTTTCACTCATGCTTGTCATTCTTTAAATAGTGGTTCTATTTAGCCCCCTACAGTCATGTAAGAACTTAGTTAAAGATCAAAGAATAATCAGAGGTTATGGCTAGCACTATGAAATATGCTAATACTTAAATAGTGTTTTTATCTAGCCCCCTATAGTTAATCTAACTATATGACAACTTGAATAAAGATAAGACAATAACCAGAGGTTATGGCTATGAAGTATGCCGAACCATGCTTACTAGTACTCCAATAGTATTTTGTCTAGCCCCCCATAGTTAATGCAACTGCATAACAACTTAACTAAAGTCAAGCAGTTAGTCAGAAATCTAGAATCTCACCTGATTTAAATAATGCCAAACATGACTGTGAATATTACTTGCATTCATGTAGAACATTATACTATTGACCATTCTGAGTGAACCAAGCGGAGGGACTTAATTAAAGTCAAGCAGTTATCTCACCTGCTGTGCCCCATGCTCCATCTAACCTGAGATCTACTTAACCCTGGACGCAGATTTGCGGAAACATATGCCTTCACTTAATCTACTTGAGAAAATATTTTCAGAGCAATTCAGAATAAAATCAAATGTAACAATTTATTATCAGTCAGGTAAATATGTATTATGACAATTACATAGTCAGTTCAGAGATATCAAATCAAATCAATACAAAGACATCAAATTCTCAAAGATAAATCTAAGAGTAAAAGATGCATACCTGACTGCAGGAAAAGCCATAGTATGGAGTGTGTGAACAGAAGAGCCCCGATCTTCTTGCAACATTCACTTAAGTACTCAGACCAAGACAAACATCCTCCAACCTTATTTTGTGGGATTTGAACTTCTCACAGCATTCCTTTTCTCCATGCATAAATAGTATAACTTTGTTTTTTCTAAATCACTATGCTGTAAGCATATGTAGTAACAGCACTGTTTTACTGTCTCTTCCTGATGCGTGTGTCTTTTCTTACAGGAGACTAATGGACAGAATCAGACAGAGTATTCAGAGGTGGCTTTCAGATGATGATCATTCAGACTGTGTTATTATACAGCTCATCTTATTACAGGCCAGAGTATAAAGTTATTGTTTACTACAAATGAGTGTATTTCATCATACAATTACTTTTATTATTAGATATATAGGTATTTTTAGATATACATGTAATCATTGAGGGGTGCCCAAACTCGGTCTTGGAGGGCCGGTGTCCTGCAGAGTTAAGCTCTAACCCCAATTAGACACACCTGAACCAGCTAATCAAGCTCTTACTAGGCGTACTAGAAACTTCCCAGCAGGTGTGTTGAGGCAAGTTGGAGCTAAACTCTGCGGACACCGGCCCTCCAGGACCGAGTTTGGGCACCCCTGCTCCAAGTGCAGTGTTTCCCCAGCCATTATATTAGGGGGCGGCTTTTAAATAAAGTTAATTTTATTTAATTATATTTTCTCTATAGCGCCAGATCACAACAGAAGTCATTTAAAGTTACCTTTCCTATAGAACAGGTATATACCTTGTTCTTTTATTAAGCAAATTAAATAGCCTTATGTTATTTATCTTATTTACACGACGGCATGTCATTTCGGTCTCTACGTTATGGTCGCGCTCTCTGCATCACGCACAGCGGAGTTCCGCCCGATGCACGCACGCACACACACACACACACACACACACACAAGTGAGTCCACTTTACTATTTGTAAATATAACAAAAATTTAAATACACAACACTGAATTTCTGAGCAAAAAATCATAAGGCTATTGTAAGAATAAATGAAACTTGTTTTATGCTTTCAAATAATTAGACATGCTAAAACAGAATTTGGTTACAATAAAACATAAGGTTGGAAAAATGATTAATAAAATGTAATTTAACCATTAAAAAGGAGTCCAGAAAAATCAAAAGCTGTAAACCTAGGGGAAACACTGAAGTGGAGACAGGAACTAACTATTAGAATTTGCATTGATCAAGTCCTACACATGGAGAGTTTAAACCTTTTGGGGACAGATGGTAATTTGCATGAAAGACACTGGGAAATGGCACACACAGTGAGCAAAATATCTAAGATTCTGTATTACCTTTTAGTCTACTTTTTGTAAGATTGAGACTGTTGTACCAGTCGCAGAGACAATTCATATGATGCCAAACATGACTGTGAATATCACTTGCATTCATGTAGAACATTATATTTTGCTGTTGACCATTCTGAGTGAGCTAAGTGAAGGGAGATGGGTGAGGGGAAGGAAGTGGATGAAAAGGTAAAATGGGTAGGTGTGTGTACACATGTGTATGCATATGTGTGGGCATACATATATATTGTATTAATTATTATTATTATTATTATTATTTTTTTTTTTTGTGATATGTGAATGTGTAGTATTATTTGTTAGGATGTATTTTCTATGCCAGTGTCAAAGGTGTCAAAGTGTTCAGGAAATCTGGACAGACAATAAAGTTAAACTAAACTAAACTAAACTAAAGGATAGGCGAGAAAGGAGTCTTTCCCACATCTTCTCTCAGTGAGATGTCGAAACGGATGTCTGTATCAGTATTTTAAATGGTAATTTTACAATATTACTGTATTTTCTGTATTTTTGGTCAAATAAATGCAGAAGACTTCTTTAAAACGCATTACAAATCTTACTGATCCCCAACTTTTGACCAGCAGTGTATATAAACTATTTATTTATATGTACCCACTCACTAGCAAGTAAGGGATGAGTTGCTAACTATATGCAAGATTTGTGGTTGACTTTTGATCTGTGATTCATCTGTAGAATCATTATAGTTCCTGTAATGCAATGACTTTCTCTGAATGCTAATAATAATTAACATCTTATGAGGTAAACACAACCTACGGAAATCAGAAAAAATATAATGTAATGTAATAAATAGGCCTAATGTAATTTTACCTCATCTTGTCAGGCTGTCAGGATTTTTATTTAAAACAAATGTTTTTAATGTGGTGCAATGACACTTCAAACAAAACACTATTTATATATGTATTTATTTATTGTATGTATGTATGTATGTATGTGTTTTGACGTAAAATGTGAAGCAAATGTACAGTGAGTAATTTTTTTTTTTTTACTTTTATGGTTGCAGAATCATTTTGAGACTGACAGCCTAATTCGCTCTCTGGTAACAGTAGTAGCCTAGGCCAGTGTTTCCCAACCGGGGTGCCGTCTGTCGAGAGCAGGGGTGCCGTGTAAAAAATCCTTTTTTAATATTTTTAAATTGCTAAAATGTTCAAAAAAGCTCTGGTAATGCTGCCCTCTCATTCATTGATCTGCTAACCGTTATGCTCACGTGTCATCTGATAATAATAGCTTTCTAGGATTAAACATTATTTGGATAATTGGTAAAAAAAAAAAAAAAAATCTCTTAATAGCCCTAATGTGTGTTAGACCTACCTGAAAAAATAAAAAGCAATTTATTTCATTTGTTGGCCTATCGTTATTTTTTATTTGCGCTATCATTAGTAATTTCTTTATTTGTTCTTATTTTATTATTAACTGCTTAGCCTCCTTGTCATTTTTTATTCATTCAAAAGTTTTAAATCAAGCTATCTCGTGCTACTGCAACAAAATTACCCAGCTGTAAAATCAAAAATACACTGAGTGAGCAAAACTTTGTTTAATTACCATTATAACTAGCTATCTCACAATGTTTACATATGAATAAAAGCCTACATTAAAATCGGTCATATAAATTAGTCTCTTCATTAGAAATTAGCCTACTGATTGCCACCATTGATGGACAAATTTTTTTAATAATATTAAGA
>NW_015555763.1:624592-627934 GCF_001515605.1 Sinocyclocheilus anshuiensis
CTTAATAGCCCTAATGTGTGTTAGACCTACCTGAAAAAATAAAAAGCAATTTATTTCATTTGTTGGCCTATCGTTATTTTTTATTTGCGCTATCATTAGTAATTTCTTTATTTGTTCTTATTTTATTATTAACTGCTTAGCCTCCTTGTCATTTTTTATTCATTCAAAAGTTTTAAATCAAGCTATCTCGTGCTACTGCAACAAAATTACCCAGCTGTAAAATCAAAAATACACTGAGTGAGCAAAACTTTGTTTAATTACCATTATAACTAGCTATCTCACAATGTTTACATATAAAAGCCTACATTAAAATCTGTCGTATAAATTGGTCTTTTCATTAGAAATTAGCCTACTGATTGCCACCATTGATGGACAAATTTTTTTAATAATATTAAAAATATCTGTATGACATTATATTCTGCAGTTCTTCCCAGTTGTACCGAATATCTATACTTTTCAAAGTATCATATCGAATTTAGAAATTAAAATATTGTGACAAAATTTATTTTGTAGGGTGCCACAAATTTGTTAAAATTCCCAAAGGGTGCCGCGACTAAAGAAAGGTTGGGAAACACTGGCCTAGGCTATGCCAGACGAAGTGTGACAGTTCCTGCTGTGCCTTATTGACTCATTCGCGTCACTGGTGTCTGACTCGAACTCCAGCAGTCCAAACCAACAACTCTGATATTTACATAAAGACTTACTAGGGGTGGAGAGAAGACGTCTTCAGAAGTCTCAGTCGTGATGGCAGTAACACGTTACAAATGCGGACATTAAACCTCAGTGAAAGATCAGTGCTCGTTCTTACTGCAAGTTTATTTCGGGATACAGTATACTAGCTAGATAGCTAGGTACTAGGTACTCCATAGAAGCAGGCGAAATGAACACGGACGGTGCATTTCGTCGGTTTGTTCGTCCACTACAAAGACATGTCTATTTTATCCTTACTTTACCGATCTTTTTCACAGCCTTTACATTTTTCGTGGATGTCTTTACGTTACACATTACGCCTTGCAGTGAGAATATAGCGAGCAAGTCTTTGAACCAAACAGTGGACACTAATATCTTTAACATCTCAACAAGTTGGACGGGCAATCACAGCGAACTCACACGTGTGAGTAACAAATATTGCACAACATATAGCCTATTTAAAGCCCAGCAAGTATTCAGTGCATTACACACTGTATCTGTTTTGCAGCAGAGCCTCGAGTGTCCCGAGGCGAATCGTTTTGCTCACGGGCAAGCGACGTACATGACGGGTTTACTTATCGGCGCTGTATTCGGTGGCGCTGTATCTGACAAGTTGGTCTTTTTGCCCCTTTTCTGTTTTCGACGTCAGACTTTGTTGCTATTAAAGAGTAACATGTGTATTTTCTTCCTCTGATAAGGTATGGAAAGAAATTACTTCTAATCTGCTGCTCAGCGGTCCATGCAGTTGCTACTGTTGTAGTGGCATTTCTGCCGTATGTGCCCGTGTACTTGACTACCCGCGGTATCAGTGGAGCGGTCTGCTGTGCCATTCACATCTGCACCTACAGTTTAGGTACAGTTACGCTCAGTGTTGGGGGTAATATATTACAAGTAACGCAAGTTACGTAATCAGATTACTTTTTTCAATTAACTAGTAAAGTAACGCATTAATTTTTAATTTACAAGAGAATATCTGAGTTACTTTTTCAAATAAGTAACGCAAGTTACTTTTTTTTTTTCAATTTATTGGTTGACAGCTCTCCTGTCCCCATGTTGAGAGAAATCAGATGTTACTGTAGTTCTAAAATAAATATGAATATGCATTAATTCATCTCACTCACACAAAAAAAACACACAGATTCAGTATTCCTCAAAATGAATAAAAATAATGCAACTCAGAATATGACGCAAACCTGCAATAATTACATTTTAAACAACACAAATATCCTTTATGTATTTATTCCCATTCTATTAACCAATGTCTTTGCTTCTGACCTTCGATGATCCAGTTCAACCATACTAATAAGCGAAAATTACTCTAGACGAACATTTGTGTGTCTTTTTTTTTATTGCTGAAGTGTGTTGAAATTTCTTCTTCTGCATTCTACTGTACGGACTTAAATTTACTTCTTATGCGTGTCTCCTTATTCTGTATGAACACTGTAGGAAAACAAATAAACAATTTTAGTAGCAAGGCAGTTGTTTTTCTTCTACCTTGTAAAATAAACTAGAACAACGATGGTAACTTGCCTAGTCTTGCTCCTGCAGAGCTACTGTACTTGAACTAACATATTAAACATTTTTATTTCTATTGCAGAATGTATTATATAAACAAAAAGTTATATATATATATATGCACACAACAAAGATTCATTTTAGATTATAACACAAATGAATTTATAATGCATAATAAATTAATTTAAAAGTGCTTCTGATTTCTCAGGTGTTGAATGGAGCCTGCCCAAGTATCGTATCTGGCCACCCACCCTGTTTTCCTTCATCTTCAGTCTGGGAATGATAGGATTGCCGGCCATAGCTTTCTTGGCCAGTGGTTGGATGCAGTTTCATCTGGCACTGGGCATCCCTCAGATCCTCTTTCTACCTCTTTATTTGTAAGTAAAACAAACACAAATTTTCAATGCGTGTTAAAGTGTGTTGCATAATTTAAAAAAAAGTGTTTAGTTATTTATTGATTTATTTATTTACTAATTATTTTTTCTTGCAATTATTAGCTTTCTTCCAGAATCGCCTAGATGGCTGCTTCTAAATAAGAGGATGAAAACACTAGAGGGCTATCAGAACAGAAGTCCTGAGGACAAGCACTACTTGAGTCTTGTAAGATGCAAAGTCATACTCTAGAATTGTTCAACTGTTTGTGGAAAGTGGAGAGACATGCCATTTCAGCATGCTTTGTGCTGACATGAATTGTACATTCCTTTGACAGCTTTTGGATTCAGTGGACAATGAAATCCAGAAGCCACTCTCAGAGAAGACCTCCACTAAAACAGAGTCTAATTTCGCCAACTTTACATCACCTACTATACTCCTGCGTCTGTTTATCATGAGTTACATTGGGTAGGGAAGTTTAACAAGTGTATTTTTTCTAAAACATTTTATTCTCACTTTATGAAGGTACTTTTGAATGTATGTGCTGTATTTCGACACAGCATTGGTGTTTTTTTTGCAGATTTTGAGGATTTTAAGTATGTGGCACAAAGGGAGGTGACCTTGCACCTTAAGGAATGTCTTACTTGAGATAGTTTTCAAAGTTCAAAGTAAATAGCTTGCCTGAATGATGTAACTTTGAGGGGCTGTTATATACAGTATATATATATATATATATATATATATACAGTGGTGTGAAAAAGTGTT
>NW_015555763.1:628067-668427 GCF_001515605.1 Sinocyclocheilus anshuiensis
ACATTAAAGTGTGACAAACATGCAAAAAAATAAGAAATCAGGAAGGGGGCCAACACTTTTTCACACCACTATATATATATATATATATATATATATATAAACCCAGTGGCAAGTTTTTCTTCTCAAGTTAGAGACTCTTATTTCATCTAACTATTGGCAATATCTGAACATATATCTTTTTTATCCAAACAGTTTGTTGCTTATATGAACCTACCTAAAAAATATTGTTTTAATGTGTTTTTTTTGTTTGTGTTTTTTTACAGTTTTGCATCTGCTCTCACTTATTATGGGATCTGCTTCAGTGTGGGAAGTTTCGGTGTAAATATCTATCTGGCGCAGTTTTTCTCTGGGCTTTCAGAGGCTCCCTCTTTGCTGCTTCCATTTCTGTTGAAGCGATGGGGCCGCAGGCCGTTCAGCATGGGGTCGCTGTTCCTCAGTGGCATTTCCTGTATGCTGTCCCTCCTCGTTTCCAAGTTCTGCGGTGAGGGACACAGTCATTGAAATACAGTACATGAGCACAGACTGATCATGGTCTGATATTGCTTAGTGTAGATGTGAGTTACATAGGTGTATTTTTATTTGAAGAATATCACTCTTACAACTAATGATTTGCAATCCTTTCCGAACAGACATGCCTGCCCTTGTTATGACTCTGGCACTGATGGGCAAGCTGTGTATGCAGTACACCTACTGTGTCTCTGTGCTCTATGGGATTGAGCTGTTCCCAACTGTAATACGGTACACAATATCCAAACAGGCCTACCTGATAAAACACATTATTGGTCAGATAATTAGATAACTAGTCTCCAAGTTCAAAACACACCTTAGAGTCAACCGTGTTTGATCTGTCAATCATAAAATGTGCAGGTTCAGACGACTAGAAAGCATCTTTGTTTGTGTGAAATTAAATGTAATTTGGAGTAATTTTAACATTTCAAAAAGTATCTATCACAGCTCACTTTTAAAAAAAATATTTTAAAATGTATGAGCATGTGCTGTTGTGTGAGAGTATTCATCACCAGTGTTGGGGGTAACGCATTACAAGTAACGCAAGTTACGTAATCAGATTACTTTTTTCAAGTAACTAGTAAAGTAACGCATTACTTTTTAATTTACAAGAGAATATCTGAGTTACTTTTTCAAATAAGTAATGCGTTACTTTTTTTAATTTTTTTTATTTATTGATTGACAGCTCTCCTGTCCTCATGTTGAGAGAAATCAGAAGATGTTAATGTAGTTCTAAAATAAATATGAATATGCATTAATTAATCTCTCACAAAAAAAAACACAGATTCAGTATTCCTCAAAATGAATAAAAATAATGCAACTCAGAATAATGGAGTAACGCTTTACTTTTAAAAGTAACTTTCCCCAACACTGTCACTAATCACAAATCAAAAGAGCTTGAGATATACTTCATGTAACATTTCTGGCATTCCTGGCAATGTTAGAGAGATATTGGATTGTTGATCCACAGTGGAAGACATTCGTGCAGGTAGACAATAAATATGCTGAATCATTGTAGAGATTATAAAACACTTTTTTTTCCATGAGTTACATAACATTGTGTGCAGTGTTGCAGTACTATGTATGTAAGCTAACAGCACAGTAATAGACAATAAGAGATCAAATGTTCCCACACTTAATCTGAATGTACAGATAAGTAGTTGTCACACACATTTTTACACCAACACTGAAACTGAGTTGGTAGAAAAGTTGATTGATATATTGATTATCACACTTAGTTTTCCCTAAATCTGAGCATAGTTGATCTAATCCCATTTATCACAAGACAGATCATAGTCTAAGAGAGATTGCAGTCAGAACTCAAAATGCGTAGTTACTTTCTTTTGCCTATAGGAGGACAGTGAAGCTGTCTGCATATAGAGCTGGGATAGAAAAAAGTTGTAGATGTTGTAATAAATAATTTTCCACCAAAAACTTTATTGTTCATGAAATGTGCATCTCTTTCTCACTAACAAAACATTTCACACTATGCAGGCAGAAGTGTCTCGGCCTGGTTAGTCTTTGTTACCGAGTGGCCTGTATTATAAATGCTGTGGCGACCCCTGACGGAAGGATCCCTCTACCAGCTATGATCTGTTACAGCAGTGGGCCGATCATTGGTGCAGCCCTGTGCCTGCTTCTTCCAGAGACCAGTGGCATCCCTTTACCAGACACTGTACAAGACTGTGAGAAACAGCCCAGACTGAAGCTCCCATGCCGTGCATGGTGAGATACAGCACATGAAAAAAATATTTTTAAAAATATGATTTCATATATCGTGTAATATATGCAATTACATATATTATTTAAGTAAGTATTAAAATGTATCAGGCTAAACAAATATGAACATGTATGGAATATTTTGAATTCCAGGGAGGTCAATGGGACAATCTGTCAGACTTGTGTTGTAAACTAGTGTGAAGCTTATCAGTAAACGTCATGCCATGACAGCATTTATCAGCATGCCATCTATATCATTATCTATAACCAAATACTTGTTTAAAGATATAAATGCTGGTTAGCCGCAGCCAAATAATCAATATTTTAATAAGAAGTGTATGTATTATGGACTAATTAAAAAAAATGTTTTGTTTTAATGTCAGTTGGCCTACGAAGCCTAAACAGGAGTCGGATGCTTCTTTTACCAAGGAGAAGAACATGAAGAACCAAGCGGAAAGCAGCCCCCTCTCAGCATAATCAACAAGAGGAACATGGCAGAAATGGACTTTTTCATATTATTTTTTATTTCTTTTAATGTCTTTTTTATGCTTGGGATGTCAACATTTCAAAACGTACCTTTCAAAATCTATTTCAAGGAGTAATACTATGTAATGGAGTTTTGGATCTGTTTATAATGAATTTTACTTCTGGATAATTATGATACTGGAATATCTAACAAGATTTAATTTAATGCTGGAATCATTCAGTGCTGCTATTGTAGATATTTTTATAGGAGTTCTTCAGTTCAAAAACACACACACACACACACATTTTTATATGTTTTCTGCTTTGAATATGTAAGTATTTTTTAAAGGTTTATTGACAAACTGATTTTCTAACCTTTTGCTGTACTCTTGGATTTCCAAAGTAAAATTTTTACCTTCACAAACACTTCGGGGCAAAGTCTTGTGTAATTCTTAATGAAATAGACAGCGGGTTAAATCATTGTTTTGAACCGCTTGTATATATGCCATGCAAAAAAACAAAAAATGTTTTTGTATCGAAAGTCTTCAACCCAGATTTAATATGCACCTTCTATTAAAATGCATTTTTTTAAATAAAGTATATTTATTTGCATTTATGCTTTCCATTGCACAAAAGGGTCTTTAGATCATCAAAACCTTTTTTCACTAAGAAATCAATTGTCTTATTTTCTTGATATCAGACATACTGCATTCTGTTGTTTGCTGAAGTGGAATGGAATAGTTGCTGGAATTGAATTATGTGTCTTAAACTTTTCTACCATTTCATTATATTATTCCAGCTGCTTCTTAAAATGACAACTATCAGTATTAGATTTGTGATTTATGAACATGTTTAGAGTTTCTTTAGGAAACTTTAACAAATCATTTATTAAGATCCAAGTACGGCACGCATTTAAGATGACCAATTAACGTCTCCCATATGTATTAAAGTATTTCCTTTGAGCAGGAACAATTCTCAACACATATACAGTCATTTATATATACACATTTATATATGTATACCTCTGCTGCAAAATTACTGTAGTTGTTTTTCTTAATAGCTGTAAAAAGAATTCACATGTTGCCCATTACAGAATATAATTTGCTTATTTAAAGAGAATTTTTAACAGCAGTGCAGAAACTAGCTTGTATGACACCTTGTGGGCAAGGAGTGTAGCAACTGTCAATTGTCTAAGCAAATAAAACTACCATTCATTATACTACATTAAGTATGAGCAAGTGTCAATGTGATATATTTTAACTTATTACTAATTTATATTACAATAAGAAAAATCAAGTCTTAAACCAGCACTACAAACAAATTATTATAAGTTAAACATGTAGGAAATAATCTTTATTAGAACTGATACACATTTCATTTAAAACCAGTAGGAAAACAATCATTCATGTGTGCAAACAGCAATAAATGAAAGCAAAGAGAGCATTCAAACACTTCCTTAAAAAAACACCATTTTCCTTTTTTTTTTCAGAGCAACAGTACAAGACAGATGTGAGGTTAAATAAAAGTTAATAGTTCATAAAACTATAAGGCTTGTTTTAAACAATGTAGCTTATCATTTGTATTAACATTTGTTTGTAACAGCTGTGCAGCGTTATTATCAGAGAAAAAAAAATGGCACACCAAGCAGCCGTGTGCCACTGTGTTTTTGCAGATGGCAAACTATTGTGCTATCATATTTCAAATACCTGGAGCAACTTTACTTAAAATACCACAGTGTCACTCTGTGTCTTCGTGTACGCATAAAAAAGCATAATTGTATTCCAGTTTGTTTCTAAACCATAGCATAACTAAAAATGGACTGATAACTAATAAAACGGGAGCCCTTTAGTAGTCAACCCACATACCGATAACTGAATGGCCAAAATGAAATGAAGAAAATATTTCACCAATGCCAGTAACATTGAAAACACACCCCTTGTCATCCCTTAATACAGCCTTTAAGAGGAACACTGACCCCGAGTGCTCCTAAAAATATACACCTTCATCATAAATGTCATTTCAAACTGTGCAAAAGAAAAGGACCCTTCAATGCCAGATATCATTTGTCACCAATTTGCGATTTTTCTGGCCGTTTTTATCACTTTCAGCTATAGGACACAAAATTAGCTGGGAAGATCCCAACCTGCCCTCTTAGTTCTCCTTCCCACCAGTCATACTGCGAGTCGGTTTTGGTGATAACATTGATGCGATCTCCTGCAACAAAGCTCAGATCTCCAGGCTGCTGACCGGTGAACGGATGCACCGCTGTGACCACTAAAGTGCCACCTGATGCTTGATCTAGAACACATTAGAGAGGAGAGATCAATGTTTGGTTGAAAACACTTTAGTTATTGGAGCATTTTTGAAACTACAAATCAGTGTACAGATAATTTAAAGCTTAGTAACATACAGAATGATGCCCAAACTGTAATTCCTCATTATTAAAGACAATAAAACATTTAGTAAAACATTCATAAATGTATTAAAAATATATAAATACATGCATAAAAATAATTAATTAAAAATGAGACTTTAAAAAAGTTATTTGTTATTGTAGCATTTAATTCTAGTTACAAATCAGTGTGAAGGTCATTTAAAGCATAATAATATACAGAATGATTCCCAAATGGTAATTACACACATTAATAATAATAATAATAGTAACCATTGTAGTTATCTAAAACTGAAACTAAAATTAAGACCTTAAAAAATATATTAAAAAAACATTTTATTTCAGCTAGTTGCCAAGGCAACATTTCTCATTTTAATTCAGTTTAACTTGTACTAAAACAACTAAAAATAAAACTGAAATAAATTTAATAAAAGCTATACAGCATATATAAAACTAAAAAACAAAAATTACACAAACATATAACAAAATTACTAAAACTTTAAAATTAAAATGAATCAAAATAATAATAAAAACTACAATAGTATCTCAGTGACACTAAAATAATACTGATACCACATTATTAAAGACAATAAAACATTTAGCAAAACATATTAATTAATTATTAAATTAAATAATAAAAAACTTCAGTATTAACATGTAGTGTGCATTTGCTTTTGCACATCTTTACTGTTGAAATTTATTTGATTTATTTTAAATTGATCCTGAATTGTATTTCAGCACTGCTTTGGAACAATATGTAATATTATGAATAGGGCTATTTAATTAAACTGTATGATGCATTTCTTGTGCTTTTCCTTATTTGCAAGGTAGTTTGATAAATAATTACTTTAAATGTATAAATGTTGCACATACTTACAGTGACATTAACAATGAATACAAATGAATATATATTAATTAAAAACGTGCCTATAATGCTATATAAAATTGTAATACCAAATTGTAAACACTAGAGAGAAGCATGTACTCTTAAAACAGATAAGCCCACTTTGGCTCAGTTAATTGACACTCTCTCTCTCAAACCCACATTGTGTTGTACTTCGAACAGCACAAAACTTTCCAGCTCGTACTCTAATAGATGGTGGTGCGTGGCACAGTATTAACATCTGCAGATAGAATCTGTCAGCCAGGGGCAAAACCCTTTTCTTTATCTGTCTATCAACATATAAACAACTGTGCAATCATTTCTGCTGTCAGGTTAACAAACAGCAAATGTAAACCTTCAATTACTGAAACTCTTGACTATGTGTTTTAACACATTGAGCAGGAATAAATGCACTTTGTTCGTGGAATTGAAAGATTTACAGTAAGCGGTTTTATTCCTTCCTTTAGAGGTCTTTTGAAAAGCAATATACAGTATCTTTAACCAAAATGTAAAATTCAAGTTTCAATTCAAGTTTATTTGTATAGCGCTTTTCACAATAAAAATTAAGTTTCTACAATATATTTAGTAGTAGCTTATCAGTGGTGACTGTCAGTTAATGTACTTATGGCAGAAATGTAAGGAAAAATCAATTAAAGATGTAATCAAACATGATAAAACACTTAACTCTTGATGCTTGGTTAAATACAAAAGTGTAAGACAGCCAGTGACAATTTGAAACAAAACAAGCCATCAAAACTAGGCCAAAATTGGGAGTGGGAGGGGGAGTTTTAACCCGCGCATGGCTGTAGAATATGCTGGGCACTTTTAATAAAACATAAATTCATCCCCACAGTGCATGTTTTATTCATACTCGAAGCTGGAGGGAAAGTCCAAAACAGACTCATAGAAGTAATAACTTATGACGTGCCAGGAAATCCCTAAAATGGACGAAGGCATCCAACTATGGCTGTAGCTGAGCATAAAAAGCAGAAATGTTTTGACTGATGAAACGTGAAGACAATAAACACATGATTGCGACAATACATGGTTTATGTGTGTTTTTCAAGTCATCTCTAGGTAATAAATATATAATGTATATGAATAATGCGGTGCTAATTGACATATCATTTATTACAGTAGTCTAGAAAATAACAAATATATTTCTGCCTTAATCTGTGATAAAAATGGAAAAAGTGTTTGTAGTATATAAACCAATCATAAAATTGTCATTAAATACAGGAAAAAATATTATAGAATACAAATGACTGGTTATTGTCCAGCAGTGTATTTGATTTCTTAGCCAATTAAAAGTAAGAGAAAATAAAAAAAAATACATTTGACATTTCTGTCCCCGTCACTTCTGAAATGATGGCTACGCCCCTGAACCCGCGGGCGCGGACAAAAAAACAACCCTGTGGCAACAGTGTAAAAGTAGCCCAATTCTGCGAAAAAAATTTGGCAACCCTGTTCCCATGCTCCCCCTATGCCTTTTCTGGAAGTACTGTATGTAAATTTGGTGGGCTGCTACGAAATTCCACAGACTGCTTTACTGCAGCAACAAATGCAGGTGTACAGCTATCTGTAAATATGACAGTGAATTCCACCCACTTAACTGCAGGGGGCACCAAAGTCGCAAAATTACACAAAACTACATAGGGTTGCTTAAAGCTGCACCCTTACTAAATGCATGTCAATGTAAAGAATTCATCCGTGCATGTTTAATTAATTAATTAATTAATTAATTAGGCCTTGTAATTTTTTATCAAAATGTCATGACCTAATCTTCCGGTTATGTATATCAAACTTCTCCAATAATTCATCCGAATAAACCCCATCCCTTTTTTACAATCAACTGCAAGCTTGCATTCAGATCCAACAACCGATGGACAAAACAAAGTCCCCAGAGACTAGATTTTTCTTGTCCATAATCAGTTTCACTCAGATATATGACACAACTTTATATATTTAAAACAGATTTTGAATTCCAGATTTCCAATGTGGTTTCAGTCTATCATTCATGTATCAATATAAGCAGAGTGACATTCAACATGCATCGAGCTTCACTGAATGATACGATTAACTTTGCTGGGAAAATGGGGAGAAACGGGTTTTCATGAGTGAAGAAGACATACGAGAGAGGAGCAGGGAATCAGACAGAAGTGGAATGTGGTTTCACACTGTTGGCACCTGCTCTGAAATCTCCTGACTCCAAATAAACCTCAGGCGTTGCCAAAAGCTTCAGTCGAGCCGTTTTTCACACTAAATGCTTTTGACTTGTATCCTAAAATAACTGCATCCATTCAACATAATGTTCATTCCCGCTACCACAAGTGCAAGACGTGACAAGCCGGGCGCAAGACAGCAATACAATCCAGAGTTTCTTCAGATCTGGAAGGGCTGTGTATTTTGGCAGAGTGGTGACATCTGAGCTATGCGGTTTTCTACTTGCACACGCAATACCTGAAAAAGTGACAGCTCATGACAGGAAGGAGGGCCTGCCATTTCTCCTCTCTGCTGCTATAAATCTCAGATTGTAGGGTTAGCTAAGCCCTATCAGGTATACGGTGACCAAATCCAATTGATGTAACCATAGATAATCGCTGGCACCTGGTTATGGTGGAGTACAAAAGACCTGATTAACAATTGACAACCTGGATTCACTTTTCATTCCAAAAGGAAAGCGGGATGTATCAGAGAAACCTGTACAACAGCTGCTCAATGTGCCATTACACTTAACAAATCAAAACCTCATAAAACAGTTTCCCTTTAGAGACAAAAAGAGTCTTTAGAAATCAGGGTGGCTCTCTAACCACCTTTTCCTAAGGCCAGGGATCCATCTAAATATTATTTACAGCTATAATGATCTTCAGGGGAAGGAGTGTTAATGAAACAGTGAGGAGTGAGAGTTTTCCAGGTCTCATTTTTCACAAATGATATCATGATAATTGGGGGGAGAGAAATGTCTGCCAGTAAAATAACAAGCAATGTGAACACACACCCAAGGAGTTTTTTCTCCAGCTTGTAACAATACAGATGAGTATCTCTTTGACTCATCATCGAAAGACTGTAGTCAGCTTTATCATATCATGATGGAGTCTTTTTAGTAACACATCTACAACTTTTACGAAAGTGGACAGAACGCATATCAAAACAAAAGTAGTTCCCTCCAAACCATTTCATTAAAGTGTTTTTCCCCAATGTTAAAATCCAATTCTATCCAAGGTTAAAAGGATAGTTCACCCAAAAACATATTTCCAAACCTGTAGGCATTTTTCTCAGTCAATACAATGAATGTCAATGGGGTCCGAAACAACACTGGACATGAAATCATAAAATGATATAAGGGGGAGTAAATGATAACAGAAACCATTTTAGCTGTATTATCCCTTTACTATGCACACACAACTTAAAAGTAAGATATTTGTATGTTTATTTCACTTAATGTGTAAACACTGTTTTTTGGGGTTTTTTTTCAACATTTCAACCAGCCACACAACAGCAACACTGGCACAACCAATGGCATGAGTTTGGGGCGATGCCATCAGTTTGTTTGACCAATGGCAGACACAATTTTGTTTTTTTATATCTATTGTGTTCCACAGAAGAAAGAAATTATAACAAACCTGACTTTCTTTCTTTTGTGGAACACAAATAAAATTAGGGTAAGTAAATGATAACAGAATTAATTTTTAGATTAGATTTAGATTTTTTTCTGAACTATCCCTTTAAAATTCAAGGACAACTTAAAAGTAAGTCATTTGTATGTTTATTCTACTGAAAGTGTAAACACTGTGTCTCTGAGGCACTTTCAAAACATCCCACCCACCCCGACAACAGCAACATTGGGTCAACAGGAGTTTGGAGTGTGGATATCTGTTTGTTCGACCAATGGCAGACAGCGGAAGTGTTTGGGAAACACTTGTTAAAAACAACCACCAAAATTAGGGCTAAACGCGTTCTTTCATTCCATGCACTACTTTCCTACTTTTCAACACATACTAGATGGACACGTTTGACCTCGCCTATTTTGCGTTGACTCGCACAAGATTCTGTGTTCTAAAGATGCAAATGCTCAAGTTAAAATAAGTTACATTTAAAATAAAATAAGTTAAAAAAAAATTGTTTTGAGAACTCATGGTTTTTCCCAATTACTGCATGTCTTGTCTTCAAAGCAAAAAATAAAAAACTTTTATGAACGGCCCCTTAATCCGTAGTACTCTCCACATTTGCATTGGTCTATACGGTTTTTCTGTGCCAATATAAGTTAACAAAATAAAAAGAGTGGCATCTGTTGTCCTGATTTTGATGAAGTCATCCAATGCCATGCTTTGACATACAACAGATGTACCTGTCTACTTATCCAGAATTAAGCAACGACAACTGGCTGTTGAAAGACATGTCAAGTAGTTGGCTAACAATATCTAGTCCCTGTATAATTCACCTGGCTCTCTTACACATCCACATCTAGCCAAAAGATTGCTGTTGGCTGATGGTTTGGTGTCTTATGCAGTTGACAGTTGAAACTCGACACATTATTTAGGTTGCCAGGCAATTATTGATTTTGAATGACTGTTATCAACTAGTAGAATATTAACATGTAATTTGACAAAATCCGGTAATTAAACATCACAGAGGGGAATTGGAAACCTATTCCCACCTGAAGGAGACACGAACAATGAAACCTTGTCTACAGCAGTCTCTAACTGTCTGAATCATGCTGAGGCACGCGCACATTTCAATCAATTAACTTCATTTACACATCTGAATCAACAGAGTTAAAAATAACGAATAAATGCACCATAATAGCATCTAAATGAATTAAAGAGTAAACACAGGAAATGAGGGATATCATTCTAACGCATGCTTCAATCTGCCGTTTTGAGTGAGAGAAGCGAAGATGATATTAAAATGCACATATCAATTTAGTTTCAATCTAATTTTAGCTATTTTCAACGAGTCGACTTGTGTGCATTTTGACAAGGAATTACTGTTTCAATTAATCTGCAAGTGAATTAAGTATCACTCATTTAAGTAATTAAAAAGAAGGCAAATGTACAGCCAACTTTTTTAGTGGCAAAGGCGATATGTTCGACTGTTGGCATCCATGCATTCAAGAACGACTTTACCTGGCACAACAAACCCCACGTAATTTATCTACGATCACAGAATGTGTCTTTAGTTTATGTTAGCCTTTGAACGCTTGATTGCCCTCTCATAGCATCATTCGCTCACACTGAATGAACTGCAGTTGCACAAGTCAGGGACACCAGAAGCAAAAACAACCTCTCAACATGGACTTCTAAGAGAGATGCAATGTTCTGAAGGCACTCCTGCTTTTCTTGTGGGGTTTCTTTCTGACCATGAAGGACCCAAGAAGTCCCCTGACACCATCACAAACACATACAAGTATATTCAAACAGTTTTCCCTCCAGCTTGCTATGGCCACGATGGACTGAAACAGTTGTATACTTAAATTATAGCCCTCAGTTATTAATCGGAATATTCAACATCACAACCAAAACGTTGTAAATAAAATACAATAAAAGGCTATGTACCACCAAACAACTGCAATAAACTTTACTGTCGAGTTGTACTGGTCAACACGACCCGTATAGCTCAATGACTTTTTCCTGTTGAAAAGACTGGAATACATACTTTTAAAATATGAACAGATTTGAAAACACTAGGCTTCATACACTTGCCGACTTTGTAAATGGTTACAGAGAAAAACTAGGCATCATACACTAAAAGACTGAGCATCGCAAACTTCCAGATGTTCAAGCATTCGAAATACAACAAAACATGCACCTTTTTTGCTAGTAGATGCATGACAAATTAAAAATTCTAAAATCGGCTCAAAATATCAAACAAGTTTCATATCCTCAGACTGGATGCATTCCGGTCTTGACGATATTTTAAGGATGGTTTTTATCTGGTCTATCTCTCAGCCTGACCGCCTGAAAAGTGCCCAAACTCTTCTAAAACCAGCCAACAAACCAGCATAACAAGGCTGAAAGGTGAAATAAGACCAACAAAATCAACTCAGGTTGGTTGAAGATGGTTTTTTCAGAGGGTTATGAGAAGGTTCTTTTAATTAACAGTTTAGAGACGAGCATTTAATTCATTTCAGTTGTCCTGTACGAGCAGAACCCACTATAATCTCCCTCGAGTGTTGAGTGCTGTTGTTGGCTGCCCTGAACATAAAGTCAGTGTGTAATGTTATTATTATAATGTTCTCATGATCAATCATTGCTGTCATTTATACTTGTGCACTAAAGATGGGCACAAGGACCCTTCTGCTGTTTAGTTGGGAATAAAATGTACTGTTAGCAATAAAATAGCCTTAAGGACTTGTGGAGATCCAAGACATCGCCTCCTCCAAGTTTTTCCTATTTAAAGGACAGGGAGGCTGCCAAATCTTTTGATGCTTGGGTGTGTATGTGACAAACTCCATCAGTCCAGAATCAATTCACAAACACACACACAGCAAGTGGCCTTTAAAATCTCTCCCCTCACGGATGATAATGTCATCTTGCTGTGGGAAAGAATGTGTTTGCTGCGTAGCTGACTTGTGACATGGCAAAGAGCATCGAGGCCCTTCCGGAGTACAGGAAGATGGAAAAACGGCCAGTCTCCAGTTCATGGCTTCTTTTGAAATCTTCCCAGCCAGTCAGAGTGGCTTTTCTCGAAACAAGGCAGGCGAAGCCACTCCATAGCATGGTTTTATCTAATCCCTTTAATTCAACTTTAAACACGGGCCTTTAGGAACCTAATGAAAATAAATTAGACTGTTAGTGGAGTTGAATTGATGACAACACAAATCATCCTCCAGTCCAAAGGCTGAGCTGATTAAAGAAAGGATCTCACACTGCACTGGGTATTTCTTCTTGTGCATTTCTGCTATTTAATTAGCCGTTGCTAATCTAGCTGTTTTAATCCACTTTATAATTTATCAGTGTCAACTGAAATGCATGACCACATTGTCATCTTTATTCTCAAAGGTATTTCTTGTTGTTTTAAAAAGTGTCTGATTAACCTCATCATATACAGAATAAAACCTTTTGTTCGGATATTCGGCTTGATAATATGCTTGAACACGCAAGGTGGGATACAAAACATACAGCAAATTCCTCCTCTGTTAGTTTATTACCATAGTCGCAGGTGTGAAGTCTCTTTTTTAACAATAAGCATAATTCCATTTAAGGAGGGAAAAACATACTTCAAGACTTCTCATGGTTTTATTAGCTGTATGGGAGGCTTGTGTTAACAGAAATAAACAAACCATTTTGTTCTTGACAGAAACCTTTTAATTATATTTTCTTAAGGACTTGCATATTCCTGAAATAAAATGTACAAATATAAAAAAAATAAATAAATAAATACAAAAAAAACAAAAAACAAAGAAACAAAATGCACTCACCTGAGCTTTCGGTATCCCAGTTGTCTAAGCTTGGATATAGAACTGGCTTCACAGCTGCAGAAGCTGTGAAAATATGACTTTTTATCAACACAAACATAAACAAGTCTCTCAATGTCAGAGGCAAGGATATTGCAACTTTCCTCCTATATTACAACAGCACAAGTTCAGTCAGTCATTTCTACTCTAAAAGATGAATGGTGTGAGGATTTGAGAGGTCACTCGGGGTCTTACCTTGTGCCTTGGGTATGTAAGAGGAGGCAGCTCTCTGTGAGGGAGGCCTTGGTCTAGCTGGTGCTGAACTCATCTGTGAGAACAAAGACACCCAAAAATACATCAACAGACTTGTCTCTCACCCAGCGAACTTGATAAACAGAGACTGGCACTGATGCTGTAAAAAAATTATATTAGTTCAAGTCAAGAAAGAACAACTAAACCTCTTTTTTTTGTGTAAATCTGAATCAGTATGTTAACTCAGTTTGCACCTTAAATATTAACTGAATTGCAGTATAAGCTGAACATGCACTGCATTTCTAATAGTGTCATATTGCGCCATACACATACAGACCTTTGAGATCTCAAAACATTATATGCACTGTAACTATTCATTTTGCTTCATTTGAACGTATAATCTTACGAGAATTTCATACTCGTTATCATGATAGGGAATCCCTTGAGTTGTTTTGATCTGATTTCATGAGACCACAAGTGGAAAGCCTATATTACTGTCATCTACAGTGTTTTATGGTAGTCTGATTTATAGTAGCCATCAAATGAAACTCACAATCACCTTCTAATGTGCTGAAAGATTTTGTCAACAGATTATACCTCTCATGCTTTATTTACATGTAATTTATTCATTTCTTTATTCCAAACTACCTCATACTTGTGAAGGAGGTTTGTACTTTTATGTTTGCCACTAGAAGGGTTCTTATTTGCACTTTGTGTATCACAGATTCAAATGAACAAAAAGTTAAAAGATTTGCTAATTTGACTGCGAAAAAAAAGACTTGAGTAAGCGGTAAATAGTGTGAATTAAAATCCCATCAAGTACAATGAGGTTATAGTAACTATGTTGTAGTAACTTTAAGTAATCTTGAAAAGATGAGTGATGTTGTCAGTCAAATTAATGTGATATTTCAGCATGCAATGACAAATCACACATGCAATTTAAACAGAGCAAAAGAGTAACTAAATGGGTGAAGAATATTTATTTTTGTTGCTAATCTGTTGATGCAAATTAGTGGTGTAATTGTCCTGTAAGAATATTTCAACAGTGTGCTATTTGGAAATGTTTTCATTAAATCCTTCATTGCTGTACACTATGATCTTGAAAATCAAATATTTAAATTCAACATGATGTCAAAAATTCTTCTAAATTTGATAAAATGTTGGGAATTTGTGACTAAACTGTGACCTCTCTCTTTCAGCTGTAAAGTCATTCATAGTGATTCATCTACTTTGATTCACTCTAGTGAATCAGTTTGTTCAGACACAGTTTAAATAATAAGAAATTGTTCACAGTTCATAAACAATTCATGTTTCGAGTGCCTGTCCTGCTTTTTAGAATATTTATTGAAAATATTTAATGAAAGTGAAGTATTTGGTTAAATGCCACTCTTCATCACTATTTTTTATGTATTTATTGTAAATGTACACATTGAAGTTCAAAATGTACAACTCTGATTCGATTAAAAAGTAATGTTAAAAATCACCACATATTTTACATTATTTTATTGTATAGTTATATATTTCATAGATTTAATGATGTATTATCTTGCAGTTTTTTTCAAAAGAGTAGCAGAACTGTTTTTAAACTACTGTAAATTATGGGTAACACTTTACAATAAAGTTTTATTTGTTAACATTTCTTAACTACATTTGTTAAACTAACAATAAAAAAAAAATTATTTGAAAAAATACAAATGTATTAATCTTAGTTAATGTTAATCCCAATATTTACTAATAAATAATTGAAATCAAAAGTTGTATCTGTTAATGTTAATTAATGGATGTGCGGTGAACTAACAACGAACGGTTGTATTTTTATTAACTAATGTTAACTAAGATTAATAAATACTGTAACACATGTATTGCTCATTGTTAATTAATATTAGTTAATGCATTTACAAACGTTAATGGGGCATTATTGTGTAGTGCTACAAAATTATGAGTAGCATAGCTTGTAGCTCAGTAAGCTTTGGTTTCAAATATGTTTTCCCAACATGGGGCCTAAAGTAGTACACAGACATTGACCTTGCTTGAGGCTTGCATGTGTTTGTTCTGCCAGTCGGTGGTGTATTTCTCTGTGTAGTCCTGCAAAATGGTGTACAAATCATATGCTTCTGGTGGGGGTTCCACATCTCCATTGAGAATAGCAGAAGCACGAATGTCTTGGCCATAAAACCTAATCAAAAGTAAAGCCCACATTAGATATTGAAACTGTAACACAATGAAAACACAAAGTAGGTCAGCATGCGAGGTAACATCAGGGCTTTAATGTAACATTTAAACTCTTTAACCTGTCACATTGCAACGTGCTTACTTTCGGTTGGTTTCTTTGCGTTCGATGAGGTAAGAACCAACAAGAGACACTCCAGCATAAAGGCCACGAGATTTGCAGTATGAGTAGACAGCCACTGTACTGCGAAACGCCACATCTGCCTCCAAATTCCTGTCAAAGATGCTTAGTCAGACTTGTATATATGCAAGGAATAAACACTACACAGTCAAAGCTCATAGTAAAATCGACTGTGAAGATGAATCTATGCACAATTTTCAGTGTTATAACAACTGGTATTTGTTGGGAATCCTCATTTAAAGAAATACATACAATAGGGTCATTTTTTCTATTAGGCCTATAGTTTCAATTATTTACAAATGTTTTATTTTATTTTTTTAAAGGCTCCAAGGCTGAATTTATTTAATAAAAACACAGCAAAAACAGTAATATTGTGAAATATTATTACAATTGAAAATAATAGCTTTCTATTTGATTATATTAAAAAAGAAAAAAATTGTTAAGTTGTGCTGCTTAATATTTTTGTGGAAACAGTGAATTATTATTTTTGTTTAATTTAACAAAAAGTTCAAAAGAACAGGATTTATTTGAAACAGAAATATTTTGTAACAACACTACTGTCTTTATTGTTACTTTTGATTAATTTAATATTTAATTACCATTTAATTTCATTACCATTTCCATGTTCAAACTTCCCTCACAAACTATGAAGATCAAGCCAAAGGAATGGCCAAAGTAGCTTAATTTCAATAAACTAAGCTTACGAACCAATGAAATTATTTTTACTTGTAGAAGTAACAGTATTCCATACATTTTTTTATTTCACAAATATTACACAAACCCCTTTAAAATGTTTATAAAATGTCCAAGCTCCATTGTCCACTTAATTACTATGCTCTTAAAAGAGACCTTGATTTTGATGCAAACGTTGATTTTATTAAAATAATGAGATGTGACATTTATATAAAATGTCCTATAGTAGGTGGTAAGAAGGTTCTATTCCAAAAATAACTAATTTCAAAAGAGCACATACACCCTGCAGTCATTGCTGCCAAACCAAATCCAAACCCGATCTAATCTAAGCCAACAAATCAAACACATCCACATTAAATGGAATCTTCAGTCCTAGTTTTCAAAGCTACTGTAGTGCAGCTGGCAACCATTCAGTACAATATCGCTTACAGGTCTATTCCGGCAAGATCCATTAACAACATTTAAAGCAGTGAGAATAAAAAAGGACTTTCCACACAAGCACAAACACAGCAGAATCCATCAATAAAGAGTAAAAGCACTGATTCACCTTAGAACAATGCAGCTGTCATTTAAACTAGCACTTTTGAATGGCTCCTAATGTACAGCATGGACACCTGTCATTATCTATAATTCGCGCAGTATTTTCCGCACAGGCTCATGCTTGTCAAATTATGAATGACTGTGTTGTAGGTGAAAGCTGAAGCTGGCAGCTGACAACTGTATACATTTTTTTTGTATAAACGTCATCAGAGAAAAAGTAGATGGCTTTTATATTCTGTTGATTTTATACTTAGCTTTCAGCAAAAGGAAAAGGTTTTCCTTCATTGCCATTCATAAATGCATCAAAACTACAGTTCAAAAACATTAGAAAGCTTATTTATACCTTACATTAATGTTGTGAAAGCCCTCCATCACCTATGTAAACACTTTAAAAACTCTCTCCAAAGAAATGGGCATCAACAGTCTATTTACAAATGAATGAAACATAATGAAGCTCACAAGAGCTCAAGGACTGCACAATCCTTTTCTCATTCATGTCCACATTATTGCTGAACATAAATCAAACCTTTCTCCCTTAAGCCATAACCTTTGATTTTAATCAAAAGTCAGCCAAGTGACACTGATGCATCCAGATAAAAAGATAAAACACTTTAGTAATAAAAGTGTCATTTCATATTACAACACTGATACTTGACAGTGGACATTTGCTCAAAGCACCCAAGTTTCCAAAACTTCACTCTATGTTATTGCCTCTCTTCTGCCCCCTGGCAACAGAATTTGGTACTACACTGTAACATCAACTTGCATACCTGCCAAGAGGCCCAACAGCCACAGTGCAGTTTCCTCCAAGTGTAAGATTGCCCCCTTTACTAAAAGCATCCACAGCTCTCCTCTGATTCAGGATGATGACAAAATCTGATGCCTGGAGATGAAAAAAGAGAACATATGTCATGTTTTATGTGAAGCCTTAAAAGGACGGTTCACCCACAAATGACTTTTTCGCAACAAGATTTTTATTTTATTTTTTTAACATTAGAATGAACGTGAAGAGTAACCAGGGGCTGTCATTTCAAAGAAAGTCTAAGCTAGAAAGGTAAATTAAATAACATTTTCAAAGAAAGTCTTATATTAAATTAAATGTAATATTTAATTAATATTTTAATTAGTTTTTTTTATTGTTATTACAAGTTGGGCATCACTTAATCTGTTCCTTCGCCTAAATATAAATAAAAATGAAATAATTATAATCAGTTAATTTAATCAACTTTGTAGGGTTTTCTGCTTGTAGGATTTTTAAAACTTTGCCAAAAAAATATATCAGAATCTCTACGGCATATTTCCATTGTTGCATGATATACTGTATGCAGTTCCATCATACCACCCAGCCCTAAAACACTCACACATTTCACCAGATACTCAGAACTGCCTATTCAAGTCTCACAACTGACATCACTCTTTTAGTGATTTTCTCTCACTATTTACAAAATCAGATCAGTTTTTTTTTTTTTTTAAGCACCAGACCATGTGATGTTAGTTATTAGTCAAGTCTGTCCTTCATGCACAATCTAGCTATACATCACTCTGATAAGCACCCTGCCAACTATTGTTCATCTGTCACCAGCAAAACATTAAAAAGTAGCACTATATTCAGCAATAGTTTTTATGCTTTTTAAATTCTGGTTGATGTCGAAACATTTGGACCGCTTTCAGACATGCTCTGGTTTTAATGCCTAAAGATAAAATCGATACTTCCTGTACTCCCTTGCTACTTATCAGGTGCGTTGCTACTTACTGAGAGACAGACACCGCAGAGCTAACCACTGTGCCTGAAGGCTACACTCTTAAAAATAAAGGTTCTTCACGATGCCATAGAAGAACCTTTTTGTCTAAATGGTTCCATAAAGAACCTTTAACATCTGAAGAACCTTTCTGTTTCACAAAAGGTTCTTTGTGGCGAAAGAAGGTTCTTCAGGTTATAAAAAGGTAAGAAAGAGATGGTTCTTTAAAGAACCTTTGACTGAATGGTTCTTTGTGGAACCAAAAATGGTTCTTCTATGGCATCGTTTGAAGAACCTTTTGAAGCACCTTTATTTTTAAGAGTGTACTCGAGAAATTAATCAAGACTGTCAAGATGCACAGGCGCTCGGTACACAAATGACTCATCCGAGCTGCAACCCAAGGTCAGGAAAAAAAAAGTGCAACTTCTGCCTGATGCTGACAAATGACCTCAACTGGACACAAGCACAGTGATTTCCTGTGCCAGGGATAGAAGGATCCACTTTATGCACTGGAAAATGATGAAGCCAGCACTTGAGATACAAACAGATCCAGACAAAAGGCTGACCTCTGATTTAGGAAAAAGTTTGTGATGAGTAACTCATTATTGTCATGCTTTTGCAGAACACCATGTAAGATTCATAGTAAACTTACTGTTAATGTGACTTTACTTAAAATCAAAAAGAAAATGTATAATTATTATGGGGAGCACCTGTTTATTAGTAAATGATGGACCCTCTTTACAGGTAATTTATTTAACAAAATAACAAAATAAAGTCATTTGCAGATCAGCCACAAAAACTTTTTTACAAGATGAATAAAGTTTGGAGACAGTTGCTTAATTATGTTTTTTCCCCGCCAAAGTTACAAATTACACAAAGATCTATTTTTTTATTTTTATTTTTTTTAATAACATTTATTGGTTTTCTTCATAGTTAAAACTATGAGATTATTCCTAATTCAAAAATCTAATTGATTGACATCTCTAATAACACGTTTTATTAAGGAGATGATGGAACGAAAAAGAAATACAAAACAAGACAACCAAGTCAGAGAGGGCAAATATTTAAATGTCTTCTTGTTCTTGTCTATGCATGACTTAGACAATCTTGACAGAAAGAAAACATTTTTTTTGCATGACATTGCAAGTGAAGTAATTTAGAAATTATACCCTGATGAAGCACATATATGTCTGCATACAAAACATAATCCATAGGCATATTATAGCATTGTGTAGTCCAGAATGTTCATCTGATACATGAATAAACCTGTTGCATAACTGTTCTTGAACACTTGACTCAGCACAGAATTTATTTTTACATCTACTACCTACCTAGGGTTAAGCCTATAAAACGTGTCAACACTTAATTTTAGATGCCATAAGATGATCATTCATTATCTTTTGATAATTAAAAAAATAACTATCAAAAACATACCAAAAAAGCCAAGAGGAATTTTGACAAAAAGACCTTCTTATAGCTTCTCATCGTTAACCCAATATATACCTGGTATACCATAAACTTCTTTAATTATGACAAATTGGTTGTTTTTTAGAACAGAAAAACATCTTACCTCCAGGCCAATTTCAAATCCTCCACCAAGTCCAGCAATGCCAATGGCTGAAGGAGCAGACCATCCTTCAGCACAGGAAATAGAGATCACATCACAATATACATATAAAAAACTTTAGTTTGGGATGTCCTACTGTAGAATTTGTTTAGATTTTTAAGTACAACAGACAATCCTGATACCAACCTGTTAATGTAACTTTCCAAAATGGCAAACCTTGAAACATCTTTTCAAGATTAAAATATATAGTGACCAAAACATGAGCCCATTGTCCATTATTATAACTATTACTGAAGTTTAAATCAAATCACATATTAATGTTAATTAAATACATATATTAATCCCATATCAAAATAATGATTACACTACTCAAAAAGCTAATGGCCTCAAAAACTCCTCTAAATGTGTATTAGCTCTGCTTAATGTCAAAATTCAATGAGTAAAAACAAAGAAACACTAACATACATAGTTAATGAAGCTCTAAATGACCTTAAAGCTGCAGTCAATAGTAAATTTTTTTGGTTAAAAATGATCCGAAATCAATATTTGAGCAAGTACATAACCAGCCAGTGTTCAAAACTATCGCCTTACTTTAGCCCGATCCACAACGGTTAGCTTATAATAATGTTTTCTAATTTGAGTGGTACGGGTAGGTTTTCGCGGGAAATTCGAGCATGGCACTGCGTTATTACGTCACGTCTGTAAACATAAAGAAGTTGTCCCGGCTACTAGGCTATCGCATGTGAAGATCCTGCAGGTGGCGGATCGTTTATAGCCTTTTCTCACAGCAGCCAGAATAATTAAATGTATCATTTTGATGGCAGATTGTAATACATAAAGGATTATACGTTTATGACACATGTGAATTAAATTAAATTATATTCCAGTTATAAATGTGCTTCTGATTACAGATAGCCTGGTATTACAAAGATTTGTATTTTAAAGAAAACCAGTTCGAAGGGAGCATAATTTGCTTTTTGGGTTAAAAGAATTTCTTAATATGAAATTCGAAGAGTATGACAATTAGATTAGACTGTGCAGAAATTGAAATCTACACGCTAATACACACTGTACTCATAGTCACGCAATGCTGATGTCGTTAACATTAATAATTTGAGAATAAAGTATAACAATAATAATAATTTGAACGGTTTGATGTGATATGAGCTAACCGATCTGCAGCCGTGCCGACGCACAACCCACGCAAGCTAGATAATTCCGCACACGGCTGCAATTCCAGGTTTTCAAACAGATATGGCGACAAAGAGGCAAAACTTATGGACTGCAGCTTTAAGGAGTGTTTTGTTTATTCAGTTTTGAACGTTGCTAAGGCAGCTACCAGACATCAATTACTCCAATCCCATGAACCCCTCCCTAATTACTCAAATCGGTCTATTTTGCTATAATAGTTTTGGTTTAGACAGGAAGAAAAATTAGGATTGAACTTTTAAAGGGGTCATATGATGTTGCTAAAAAGAACATTATTTTGTGTATTTGGTGTAATGAAATGTGTTTTGAAGCCGCACTGCTTTTAAGTCGAACACACCTAATATGTATGCGTAATTGCATCGCTTTGACTGTAGATCCCACCCTCTCACACGCCATGATTGGTCCATTATGTACAATGCTTGCATGTTATTGGTCAAACTACTTTTCGATCATTACCTTCAGCAAGCATGAAAACAGGAATACAAAGCAAAAACAAATCCTGGCCAGGACGCGTCCTGGGAAAATGGCACGTATGGTCACCCTAGTTTATTTGAGCAGAGCAGATTGTATAGCACTTTTCTGTATTTTTAAACATTTATTCAGGAGCTTTATTAAAGTTCATCAAGTTCGTCGAAATTATCCATCCTCGATCACTTTTATAGTCAGCTTTGACGAAACTCCTGACGAAAATACTTTTTCAAATAAGTAACGCAAGTTACTTTTTTTCCCAAAAAAACAGCTCTCCTGTCCCCATGTTGAGAGAAATCAGAAGATGTTACTGTAGTTCTAAAATAAATATGAATATGCATCAATTCATCTCACTCACAAAAAAAAAACACAGATTCAGTATTCCTCAAAATGAATAAAAATAATGCAACTCCCAACGCTTTTTTGAAAGTGGCGTTTATCGGTTTTTGCAAATGAACTCTTCATATATATATAATATAAATCACAAACTCGTAACGTTATATAATCTCCTGATCTCACCAAGCAAATATACATTCTGCACTGAGGATAAATCTGTCAAAAAGGACGTCAATAAAACACACTTACTTCCATCAGCGAGTCTTGCGATCACTATCCCACTGCCGCCCCTCGCAGTGATCATGAAACCCGCTTTGAAGACTGACAGGATGGCCAGTCCCTGAGCCTTGGCAATGACATGGGCTGGTGTTAGGTGGTGGAAAAGATAGAGGTAAATGAATATGAGATACTACAATTGGACTTGTGCAGGCACAACTGTTCTGCATCTAAATAAAAGTGCTGAACTGTGAACAACAACAAAAAAAATTAAATCAATCTGCAAATGCAAGATGAAACAGGTAGGCAGAGTTGATTGGTTCATTGTGTTTATGCACAGGTTGCACAGATATGGTGAAGTCACTGAGTGAGTTGCATTCATTTCACTTTCTGAAGACATGCATGAACAGATACTTGGCAATGGACTTGCAGAAAGACTGCTAGTCATGCACACAGATGACATCAGTCAACAGAAATGCTAACTTTCAGCAGTTAATAACACTTACATGTCTGGCATGGGTATTACTAATCCTATTACTGCATAAGGATTAGTCTACACTCCTAAAGCATGAGGAACTGTGGCCCCAACAAGTATTTTGACACAAATAAAAATGTATCCATGTCAATGCATAGAGATATCAGTGTATCAATGTGGCATTTATTTTTTGGCACAACACACTTTTAAAATATTTCATAAAAATTATGTTTGTTTAAATGATAAAACAACAGAAACATATTCAAAATGAAGAGCATGTCCATAGTTAATGTGATGAACTACACGGGTGGATACTTTGGGGGAACTGACTTCACCTTGAGACCACTGGTTAAGATTTTGTACAAATGGCTGTGGTCTAGAATCATTTGTGTGCAGATGCCACTTGGTTTGATATGTTCTTATTTAATGCATTGACAAGTGTTACTTACTGTAAGGGTCCAAATACTTTGTGGGTCCACTGTATTGTGTAAATAAGAAAAATATGACTCCTACTGTACTGATGAACTCATTCAATATAATTAGTGCTGTCAAATTATTAATACATTATGTTAACTACAAATAATCACATTAAGATTTATTGAAAAATAAATCCTCAAATGAAAATAACTGATTTTGAACTGCTGTTTGAAACTGCTGTTTGAATTGTTCCGATGACAGAAAAAATATTTAATTTTCATATGGGTAAAAAGGAGCAATTAATCTAATTATAATTTGATGCTTTTTAATGATTAATGTAATGATTCACACATAAGATTTCCCTAAAATGAACATTTGGCATTCATCATAAATTAATTAAATCAAAAGTGACTCTTTCATGAATCTCACAGTGCTTTTATGGTTTTCCAAAATATGGTACAAATATGGTACTTATCCCCATTTTTTCTGACTTCGAGAGATTAGAAAAGAGGAATCATTTGAACTCAATTAATTGAATTAATTCTAAAAGACAAATGTTTTTCCATTGCTGTCTTTATGAGAGCAGAGACCAGGAATAAGAATAAGAATACCTGGAATAAGTTTGTCAGGCCCCATTCTGTTGGATATTTCTGTGAACTCTCTGAGGATCTTGCCGGCCTTCTTGGCCTCAGACTTCAGGTTAGCAGGAATAGGGTTATTCACTGTAAAAGAAACGTCAGAAGAGGCCTAATTTTCCCTTGTTCTGCATCATATTCCAACAATCTGAAACATCAAATGACTGTTAGACCAAATTTGTCTGATGATTTGCAACTTCCTGCATGCTTTAAATTCTACTATGCTAAAACAATTCTCTTGTGGAATGTTACTTGAACCTGCAATACATTTCAAATGTCAAAATGATTTAAAGGCTATAGGCTAAATTTAACCACTTGTTGTTGACAAATTAGATATGAAACCACCACAATGACCTGTTCGTCTGTTATAAAGTCTCTCCATTTTAATATGACAAACTCTTAACAATTCATTAACACATTGAATGTCAGCATAACCAAATTGGGTTTTTTTTCATCTCATTGATAATTGCACTAATTATATTAGCCATACAGTCAGTGATTACTAAAAATGTCATGTGTTGTAACAAGTAAAAAGTATTAATAAACACTTTTTAAAATATATTTTCAAGACATTTTTGATTCTATGCCAAAAAATATGTATACAAATGAATCACACGCATGAAACTCACAAGCACGTTCATCTAAAAGGGGATGCAATTCAGGTCACTGCATGCATGACATTTTTAAAGCATTTTAGAATAAATGATTAGATCTATATAAAAGCTGAGTGTCATGTCACTTCATCGATGTATTCTAGCATTCCTTTTAAATACCACCACACCCTCATTTTGTGACACAGATGCATCATGTTCTGCGAAATAATTTTTCAAGGATGAATCACTGGATATCTTGGGATGATCAAGCACCCTTCTGCTACAGATGAGAGTTGCTTCTGGCAGGTGCACGCTTTCTGTGGTTTACTCAGGGAGGTGCTTGCAAAGTGTCACTTTCGACGCAGTCTTTCCAGTTGGAGAATTCTTTCAAAACCAGCCACATCAACAGGACGGTTCTCCTGTGACCTGCTTCAATATTTTAATACAGTAATACCAGAACTGCAACCAATTAGGCCATTCTGTCCAGCTAACACTTAACACTACATTTTTGAAGAGACTTTGACTTTTGTCAACTCAATAACCAATGATAAGTAATGCGTTTAGCTACAAAGTAGGTAGAAAGTAACCAGCTGACAAGGGCTGTTGCAACTTAGCATTCTTGAAATAGCAAAAATGTTAATTATGAAAAACTATAAATTAATCACTTAAGGTTACTTCAGAAATATTCCTAAACCTCTTCCGCTACATACAGTATACTTTTACATAAAGGTCACTAAACTTTTAAAAATAAAGGTTCTTTATTGGAATCTATGAATACAAGATGAAGCATTCTATGGATGTTAAATGTTCCATTCAAAGGTTCTTTATATTGGAAAAAGGGTTTTAAAATATTTTTCAAAATGTTCTTCAAACAAACAACAACAAAAAAGGTTATTTTAAGAAAAGTTCTTTGGGGAACCAAAAAATGGTTCTTCCATGGCATCACTTCAAAACCCCATTTGGAACCTTAATTTATAAAAGTGTTGGGTTCAAAAAGGGTCAAAAATCCATATGGCTCATTCATATCCCTAGCATGAAGTTGCAGGATGAGTTACACACCACAGTTTAATATAAGGTTACGGTTTGTTCAAGTTCCTAACCCTAAGTCTGAGCAATAGTAACACAGATTCTTGCCTTCACATAAAAACTACCCCAAGATCAGGACATCACATGAAAAAGCAGATGACTAACAAAGAACTCATTCACAGTTGCTACAGATTATTTCCAAAGCAAAAAAGAGGACCAAGGTCATGTTCTGTTTTTGTACCGCTTAAAGTGCCTACAAACCATTAAGAAGCATATAAACACTGCTCTAGCTTCAAAAGAACTGCACACAATGGGACACGAGATTTTTGAATGTGAATTGGAGTACTGAACTTTGAAGGACCTGAAGGCCAGCCTAGAACTTGCATCAAACTTTCTCAATTTACACAAAGTGCAGTTGGGTAATAATAATCTCTCATTCAAATTTACAGTGTAGCAGTAAATGCCAGGCTGTGGCTGGTAACAGCTCTATGATTCTCTTTCACTCCTGTGATTTCCAGTATTAAACAGCTGTGTGCTGTGAATTCTTCTCCCATTCGTCATATAGCTCTTGATGTAATGCGTTAGAACAATCACTCTCCCAAACCGCCGTCAACGTACATAAAACTTTACATGCTTTCAAACTGGGAGATACCTAAAGACTTCTACGTAAGCAACTTATGTCAAATAGCATCTCATCTATCAGATATTCTGCCAAATCACCTCACGAAAGAATGTCAGTCTGAGTCATACGTCTAACCTGATCTCATGACGTGGTTTTAAAGTGGATTTAGTACGCACTGAACAACGTATTGTAATGGTGCTCTAAGGGATCAGGTGTCCTACAAACAAACCAAAACAAAACATAGTCAATAAGCCATCTCAACCATAACCCAATAGTTTGTTTAATGATATCCTTTTAGGTATTATGTAATCTCTAAAATGTATCACAGTTTCCACAAAAATATTAAGCAGCACAAACTTTTGTCTGAGTTTTTTTGTTTTGTTTTGTTTGTTTTACTAAAATCATTTTTTTCTTTACAAAAAGAAAATATGCAACAAGATGGAAATTATAGCTAGTTGAACTCATGAACACACTTCTGCTGAAAAATTATGGCATATGATAATGATGTATTCGAGTCTATCAAAAGTCATTTTTATGATTTGAATGATTTGAACAAAACCTCTTCTATTTGAGCTAGCTAGAAAAAATGATATAGGTGACAAATCAGCAGAATTTGCAACAACAATCAGAGAAAAAAAAATTATTTAATTTTTCAAGGCATAAAAATTGATCTACAAGATCAATTAATGTATAGTACTGCCCCAAAATGGGCACCTGAAAGGGCAAAAGTGTTTTGTCAGCTGGACCAAAACTCTGTCACACTGGGCCCGGGGTCAGCAAATCATCCTTTTTGTCTGAGCCCTGCAACTAACCATATAATCAGCAGATTATAATAACCATTACCATATAATCAGCACTAAATCGGCATGCCAACAGGAATAGATTGCATGAGATACACTCATTCACAAAAACCATGAGCAAAACTACATAATATAAAAGAAAATATAACCCAAATACATTCAACGCAGTTTTATTTTGTGTAAGTATAAACATGGTTTGTGTCCAACACAAACACTTTGTGCTTAATTACTGGCTGCCAAGGACATGAACATTTGCAAACCAAACATAACTTTGCATATTGGTGGGCCTATGCAGGTCATCCATGTATGTTTTCAAGGTTTAAAAAAAAAAAAATTTTTTTTACTTTAGTTAGTACAATAAACACTTTTGGTACTGTGATCAACACATGATGCCCAATGTGAAATTCGGGTCCTGAAGCAAAAATCATTTGATGAGCATACTGCTAAAGAGCAACTGAAGCACTATTTCCAACCCTTATGTCAGCTGCCACTGAATAATGTGAGCCTTGGGTCTTTTTCTGATTTATGTCCAGTATAAGAATCCACTCTTAGAAACCCCTTTCTGTTCTAGCCTACAGCTTTAATACATGTGTCTTCAGTAGAAAAAAAAAAAGATTGTACCATTAAAAATGTAATTCAAACAGAGACAGTCACAAAGCAAAAACAGCACTGAATTTTGTGACATGAGAACATCTGGATGGGGATATGCAGGGTTGATGCAGCTCTCTCTTACATGATGAACCTGAACATGAACATGAATATTGCATACTGTAAACTTTGCATTGTATAATTTCGTAATCGTCCCCCAGATCGGTCAAGGGATGTAGCAACAAAGCTTTTGGGGGGGCATCTTACTAAGGCTTATTACTGTCCCCAGGTAATAATAGATTATATTGTTTTCTACCCGGGTCCTCATGCCTGTAAAACCTGAGCTGTCATAAGGGGGTGGACTAATAAATGCAGCTGTCATATTAAACATAACAATGAGAATATGATTTTTGTGATTACTACTGTACAAATAATTACTGCTTACGCAGATAATTAGTCAATACCTGATTAACATGGCAAAATAAAGCATGTAAAATGCAAATACCTGGTACAGTGCAATTATGTCTTAATTTGTAGTTGGAGGAGATAATGAATAATTACGGATGCAACATCAATCCAGAAAGAGAGAGTGCGCAAACATCTTTTGTCACTGACATTTACAGTGGAGGCTGCTTTAACACTTCAGACAAACAACTTAATCAGCAAGGCTTGAGAATCTTCATTCAGTGCTTTTTATAAGTAAATGACTGACATCAGTGTTGTTCTATTAAAGGGGTCAAATCAGATACAAAGGTCAAGAGGAATGCAAATGGACTGGCTCTAAAATATGTCAGTAAATAGAGTCCAAAAATGGTAATAAGCATGATTGACACCTTGAACTGTTTCCAACAAAAGTTCAACTTGAATTAGCGCTTAGTGATAAATCGTTTATAATTATAGCTTTAAACACATTCAACAAATCGAAGGGACACTCCAAATCATAACAAGTTGTCTGTTTCAAGGTGGAGATATTACATCTATTTTCCCACAGGGGTTGAATTAATTGCTTTTGTCAATCAAGACCGCAGAAAGTCTTGTATCATCACGCGTGGCAGCAGTGACGCGGAATAAAGTGCACGTCATAATGCAGCAGGTATTTACGTCATCTACTCTGACTCACCTTATTGTAAATTAAAAAAAAAAAAATTAATTAAATAAATAAATATATATATATCGTCATAAAAACAAAGTTTGTTTAATTAAGAAATGTGTCAAGTGTCATAATCTACCGTCTGTATTCATAAATTATGCCAACATATAGACTACAACGTATACAAAGTAATAACTGATTTTTTATTTTACTCTCAGTCTCGGTGTTCCTGTAAGGGACAGTCAAGCCCCATAATCATAGATTTACATTGACTGTTAATAAATAATCTGAAAGGTTTTTATGTTTGTTTGTTTTTTAAATACAAACTATTTAGCAGTGATCTCGTACTTTAAAAAGTTGCAAACCCAAGGTTGGCCCGGGCTTGTCTAATGTCTAAACGTAATACAAATGTCGCCTCACAGTGCGTGTGAATATTTCAGCCCAGCACTGCACAGGACCGAAATGAACAGACTCGATCACACGTTGAGTTACCGATTCATCACAGGGAAACATGAAAAACCTTCTCTAGTACTTACTTTTATCAAAAACGGTCTTTATTCGCCAGGACCGGAGACTTCGCGAAGTTTCAAGTTGACTTTTATGCTGTCTCACCTGGTGCAGGTAAGAGAAGTTAAAAGCGATGGTGTACACTTCCGATACACCTGCCAAACCTGTTTACTTTAGTCTTAAAGGACCCGTAAGGAAATAAAGCCAAATATAAAAGTATTTCAGTTCGTTTGGTAAATAATATTTTCCAATAAATTCCGTGAACAAAGTAGCATGTCACAACTATAGACCATTATTTTTTTAAGCTATATAGAGATCAAAGTTATTGTCAGCATTTTTGAATCAGGCAACAATGGGACACAGCAAAGAAAATGACGTTTGACAACATTAGGACCCCTAGCGCGCTCTCGTGTACACAGAAGCACGTGCTGAACTGTCACAGGTAGCGCGCGGGGAACCAGACAGACACGTGGTCGTGATGAGTGATATGACTGATATTTCTCATTTTTTGCAATATTAAGGTTTTTAAATAGACAGTATGCTTATATACATTTGTATTAGGAGCAATCAATGTGTGATTAAAAAAAAAACATCCCCGCTGATTAAAACCGCTCAAAAGCTCAGTTATTTTTAGCAAAGGTAAGAGTTTCCTAGAAAAACTTAATAAATTTAGGTCAAAATGTTTATGTGGCTTAGCAAAGAGATTTATATGTTTGTTTAAAAAAAAAAAAACGCCAGCAATGTTTTACATTTTGGTAATTTATTTTTGTTTTCCACTGGCACTTTCCTATTGTGCCAAAAAAAAAAAAGGGGGTAGCCTGTGTTTGGAGAATTTCCAGGTCATGTTGTCCTTAACATACTTCTGAAAATATCAGATTAGAAGACGTTCTTGCTGTTAGCTTTTTTCAGAATATATTTTCACACAAATGGTCAGTTTTGTGTCTGTATGATTTTCTAAACTACAGTCCACCACATAATTTCTCTCTCTTTCTCTCTCTCTCTCTCTCTCTCTCTCTCTCTCTATCTCTCTCTATATATATATTACATTATATTATTATATATAAATTTGCAAGCATTTGAAGTTTATCTCAAATCATGACTTTAATCAAAGTCTTTAGATATACCAAGAAGGTGCTCTCATGCTACTCCAAATAGGAGAAAATGCAATAATATATTTCCGGTTGCCATGGAAACAGTCAGTGTCCTGAGACAAGTGCTTAGGACTGCATATGCTAATCAGCCTATGATATAAGCTTTTATATATATATATATATGAGCATAAGAAACAATATAGGAGAGGTTTATGTCAAATTTTGTAGCCTGGTTTAAAATGTGTCATTTAAATCTGAATTTGGCAACCAGTTTTTGAGATTTCAGGATTCCCCCATTCACATAGATAGGACTTCATCTTGGATGTCCGAAATAGCTGCCCAGAGGCATTGCAAATATGGCAGAGTGAACATACTTTCCTTGAAAGGGACTTTGCTTTAATATCCCTTATATTGCATTTATAGATTTTTTTTAAAGTTACTATTTACCATAAAATTAAGAAAACACAAGAAACTGTATTTTCTTGCTATCCTCACGCATCATCTTAGCCATTCTAGCTAGCTTGTCATGTGCGCCCTGACAATCTCAAATGATCAAACAATCTTATGTACACATACAATGAGGCCGAATTTTAAGACCCTTTGCCTGAGATGACCCGCAAAGTTCTGACTTCCAAATGGCAGTGGCAGAACATTCCTTTCCCTGCCTCTGCTTGGAAGCTGAGAGAAAGAAGTGCAGCTCGCTGCTCCCGTCTGGGCTTTATACAACCACCCCCTTGGTTGTCAGTCATCCACACCCAGCTATGTAAGAAATGTAACGTGTGTCTCATCCTCTCTGTGTAGCAGACAGCATTCTGGCATTTAACAAACATAAACAGACCTTATGCAGATACACTACATCAAAACACAGTTACTGGTCTGATGTGTTCAACACAGCTTTCCAAAAGTCTTTGTCATTCAATGGTCTGCAGAACCACTGTTTGAACTCTGGCTCTGTAGAAATCCTAAATTAGAGGATTAAAGACTGAAGTTTGGAAAATCTTCTAATTGATTTTGACTCTAAGTTCTGAACATGACCAATGACCGTAACCAATGTAAGAGATTCTCAAGGGTTATTATTGTAATTTCATTATCACAGATATGCTCTATAGCAGGGTTCCTCAAATCTTGCCCTGGAGGGCCAATGCGCTGCAGAGTTTAGCTCCAACCCTGATCAAACTCATCTACCTGTGATTTTCTAATGATCCTGAAGACACTGATTAGTATGCGCAGGTGTGTTTGATTAGGGTTAGAGCTAAACTCTGCAGGAAAGTGGATCTCGTGGGCCAGATTTGAGGATCCCTGCTCTATAGGCTTAGATGTTTTAGGGCCTAATAATGTGAAAATCACAATGGATAAGATATAGTATAGGATGTTTCTTGAGTGGCAAATCAGCATATTATAATGATTTCTGAAGGATCATGTGATCTGAAGACTGGAGTAATGGCTGCTGAAAATTCAGCATTACCATTACAGGAATGATTATATTTAAAAAATATATTAAAAATGAAAACAGTTACTTTACATTGTAATAATATTTCACAATATTATTGTTTAAAGAGGTTAACCAAACCATTTGTAACATTTTAAAGTTAATTAACCAGACTTCTATTACTTAGCATCCAAACACACAAGAGACAGAAATCTTAATTTTTCTTTTTATGGAGAATGTTTTCTTTGGCCCACTTTATGACTCAATGTAATCCATATACAATTATGGGTATTTACTGTCTGTCAGCAAATTATTAAATGTGAATTTAGAGTAATAAGCTTCAAACTGAGGTGTATTAACTTATTGGTTGAAATTTTTGTTTGGTCCTGATTGTAACATGATCTTTTGAATCTGGCACAAGGCTGGAAAACAGTTTAATACAACCTTTCGTACAGATTTCTCCAAAGACATTCCAATGTAGAAGCTTTGGAGGTTCATCATTAACAAAGCAAGTTTTGCCAAACAGTTTTGTGGAGTTAATGGCAGGGTGTTGTTTATAAAGGAAAGGATGGGCAAATTTATTTTTCCTGATCTTACATGCATCCTTCAGCCTTGATGCCATTTATAAGCTTGAGGAGCTTTCCTTGGCGGATACATTGTTACTTTGAACATTCTCAGATCATATGCTCAACAAAGGTCTAGTAATCTCAGTTTATGGAGTTCTTTGAATGCTTCATGTCACCTTTCCGGGAACTTTTTCCAGCATATTACCAACTGGAGCTGGAAAGGGGAACAAGCATTAGAGCCTAGAATGGCTTTTTGTTGAACACCTATCCAGACAACTTACAAAATTAGGCTTCTCAGTAATGATTTTGGCTTCTGTTAGAGCTGTCTCAAAGAAATTGTCCTTCAACGTTGCAAATGACAAAGCACAAAATGTCTATCTAAAGAAATTATTAGGCTAAAGCCAAAATTCCTAGAATGCATTTATTTGGGAAAACCATAAATATTAGCCAAATTTAACAATTTCAGTATATGATGATGATTTTCACATCCCATACGGTAAAACATACATTAATATGTTTTTGATATTCGGCCATTAATAATAACTATTCATATTTAACAATTTTTTTTTACATATTTATATATATATATATATATATATATATATATATATACAGTATATATGTTTGTATGTATATTTTAAGACCATTTAGAAGTTTTTCATTGTTGGATTGTAACATTATGTTCATGACAGTTAATTACCGTATCCACCTTATTTTTAACGTAAGTGAGGGGGACGGACATTTTTAACTCAAATGTGCAAGATTTCCGGTGTTATTCGCTTCCAGTTATTTTAGCAGTACAAACACAGTCCGTGTGCTGCTGGATATTGCAAACGGGTATTTTTTGTGTCATATATATTTTTAAATTAATTGTGGTAATCATTAACACACTGGTTTGTAGCGCAAATAGTTTTAATGTTTACTGCACTGTGTCATTCTTCTAGTTATTTACCTATAGCAGCTACTGAAGAGGAAGTTTCACACATTCACAGTATATATGTTTGTAATATGGAATGGGTTGCATGATGAATCTGTTAGATGGACGCTCAAACTGAATTTTAGACTGATTATATCAAGAATTTTTTAAATAAAGCTTGATTATAAAGCAAATACATGTTGCAGTGCTGTTGCTCAGTTGCTCGTGTCACAATCGTTGCATGCGGTTAAGGCTGACGTGGAGGTATGAGTCACCAGATTTTGAACCGTTAATTTATAATCATCAGGTCAGATTTGGCCAGTTTTGTTCCTGATCTTTGGTTTTAAATCACTGCTATCTGCCCATCTGTGTCACTTTACATTGCCACCAATGGCTATGTAACACCGTATGGCTATGACAAAAACCAAATACGTATAACCAGTATGCATTTAATTTCCTGCATTATTAAGTTACAGATATTCCAAAGTCTTTGTATGCTTCTCTTGATGGTCAGTTTCAATCATAATGGTAAATGTAGCATTTGTTGCTTTGTACTCTTACTCTTACTTGGCTGCTGCCCAAAATTATAGTCAGACCAGCTAAACCACAGTGTTGGCTTCAGGTAACTAGTGGGAGTTCCTAAGCAAGAAAGAAAGAGATACACAGGCATTACCTCAGCAGAGTGATATAATTGCTTGCAATATGGCTGAACATAACAAGAGAAAGTTTATGCAGTGAACTTGGATGCTAGATGGTTACATGAGTACTCATGTTTTCAGCAAAACAAGAATTATCTTCTTCTACTGAAATTTAGTGATTCTGCCTTTATTTTATGGGATGTTTGAACTATAATGTAGAGCATTTAGCAAAGGTATAGAGCATTTAGTTTTACTCACTGTTTTGTGAGTTAAAGATGACTAGCTGATCTTTGTTTCCATGCGCCAATTAAACACATCATCTGCTTGTATGGTTATCTCTGCAAATTAATCTTTCTTTGTATCTCCTTTAATTTTGTCATTCATTAATTTAATTGTTCTTAAGCTTGAGCACAAGTGTCACTAGCATGACTGGACAAATTAAGTAGGAGATCTCTGGAATAGTAAACCAGAGATAATAGAGAGTTTTTACCATGATTCACTAACAGACAGCATACTTATGACCTATGTTGACTTATAAATCAGGTTGATGGGCTGCTGCTTAATACCAAACTGTAGACATCCCCAAAGACTGGATTGGAATTTAAATAGCTATAATGATGAAATTTCCTCTACTTAATGGACACTAATCAAATTTGCTGATAAACAAACAAAAAAAAATCACCCATTTGTTCCTTAAGAATTTGAAATGTTTTGTCTTTCGCTTTTTTTTCCTGAGTAGAATGCCAATGCAAACATTATTTCAGAAGACTGTCACTTAATTGTGCTATTATTACTTAGCTAAGAGCAGAGTACTACTTTCCCACACCCTTAAATGGGTCTCATACCTCTCAAAGATGAGTTTACAGCCAAAATGGAGTGGGAAATTATGAAAAGCAGCAACAGAATAGCATTTATTAGAAATAAATAACTTAAAATTCATATGTCAACACCCTTTAAACATTATATAACAAACATGTTTATTTAAAGATCATATGTTAAATATATATATATATATATATATATATATATATACACACACACACACATACAATATATATAGTGAATTAATCCTTTCATTTATTCTGATTTTAAAATGTACTAAATTTTACTCAAGCTTTGTTACTAATTACTAATTTTACTCAGGTTTGTTTTTCTAATTCCTATTATTATTTAGTAAAATAATAATAGGAATTAGAAAAACAAACCTGAGTGAAACTTGATGAGAATACACATACAATATGTATATATATCCTGTATATATTTACAATATTTACAAACTGAACTCTAAGTTAGGTGTTTATACATTTGACAATAGCAATATTTAATAGCTTGAATGTATAAATACATAATATATAAGACATTCAATATTAGCAAAATGCAATTAATTTCTTTCACAGAATAAACTGCAACCAGTAGCATTCATCAATGCCAAGACATGTCTTGTAAAGACAAAAAAGGCAAGAAAGTATCATGCAATTCATAATTCAATCAAAGGATTTAGCTCTGGCTTTGAGGAATGTGACTTTGAGGTTGTCAGGAATATTGGACCAAAGGCTGCGTTCAGCCAGTAAACACCTTTGAACATCTGCAAAACAACATCTAAATTATTCTTCAACCAAAAACTACTGGACACACAACCTGTGAAGGCAAATTCAACTTAGAATATATATGCAGTTGAATGTGACACCCAGAGTTTATCGTTTGGCAGCAGGACATTTTTTGTGTTCGTTTTTCCCATAAAACGTTGTCTTCTTCATTTTCACCATGACCATTGCCAGTAAACTTGGTTCTAACATCAGTTTTGTCAACTCACAAGACTGACAAGCTGTATGCGAGAAGAAAAGGTCAAAAGAGGAGTTCTATTTCATTATAAAAATAGCTGTGTTCACGGGATAAATATGATTGTTCAGAATTAATTTCATTTCCCTGTTTTTCTCCAAGGCACTTTTCTTGGTTCTCTTTATTTCTTCAGGTCTGTTGAAATCTGTAAAAGGAAACAATGATTGACATGAGCAAAAAATTACTTCAACACAATAAGCCTTAATAAAACACCATGGGATGCTGGTAAAACGTCTGAAATACATACTAGAAATACATGCTGGAGGACTGATGTATGCAAAAATAAAAGGGGGCATTAGAAAGTGCTGATGTTATTTATTTATTTATTTATTTGTTTGTTTGTTTAATAATAATATGTTTTATTATCCACCTAGATATCTCATGTTTTATGACTGCACGCCTTTTTTTTACAACGCAATTATAAATGCAAGTTATAGCTAGAATTAGTTTTTACAAGACAGAGGATAAAAAGATCTAAAATAAACCTAGTGATTATATAGTTTATGCTCCTCAAAGGCACAATAGTGTGGGTACAAATCAACACAGAAGAGCAAATTGTGCAAGACAGATGGTGAAAGGACTGAAGGTTTAATGTTACATTGAGAATTAAAGTAGTGTCATTAAGAAAGGGGCCATTGTCCATAAGTGTGGCTCATAAACTTCAAATGGGTAACATGCCTTTTACAGTCAATTGAGAATGTAATACCCGATTATATTCATGTACTTTCTTTGACAGATGGTACTGGTGCCACAGTTTGACCTGTTTTTGATTTTCTTATGTGTTTCTGTTCAATTAGAGGAACATTGCAGCATTTAACTAACTTAAATATTTTAGATAATTATCAATCTATTTGTATTTATGTCTATTTCTATCAGCCAGTCAACTCACAGACCACCTGGAATCTTTCACAGACCACATTCTGAGAACCTCTGCACTAGAAACTCCACCAGAACAGCCTTTTAGCTAAAACGTGAAAACCCTTTCATTCCAGTCAGGTGAAGTAAAAGCTAATCTGTGTACTCCGTAATATTAGAAAGGTCATAAAACAGTTAGGTGTAATATTTCTCATGTAGAGTTTCGTTTAATACTTCTGTACGTAGATTTCACTCTGTGTGTGTAACCAGAAACTGTCTATCATGTTCTTTTTTTAGAATGTAGTAGCAAGAACGGTGGGATGATTGTCTCCTTGAAAATAAAAACAAGACATTCGATCACTTAGTGTGTGTTCTAGGCAAATATTTCCATAACAAACATTTTAGCAGTAATATATCACACAGCGGACACAAGTTTTCTATTAAATCTGTGTATACATTAACTATTCACCTGCAGCATCTATCCCTCTGAGCACTGCTGGCTCCCTGCTAGTCTTGTAAGAAGCCTGGCACATCTTTTATAATCTAGAAAAAGACAAAAGAGGGTTAGACAGATTTAAGACGTACCATAGAAAATCATAGTCAAAATAGAGTAAAAACATCATCAAAAAAAAAAAAATAAAAATGTGCATGCAAAATCATTCACCTGAATACATGGCAAAACAGTTCAGATCAATCATTAAAATTAGGCTAAATATTTCACACACTTCCATAGCTTCTGTAGTCATGCTAATGGTATTCAATGAGGTGGCACTCACAGGCTGGTATTGTGCAGTCCCTGGTATTATGATACAGTTTGTAAAAGTGTTTGCTGCATTTGGGACTAAAGTAAAGTGGCCCTGAAAATATACAAAAGACAGATTTTAAATTGCTGTCAGTTCACAAACATAATGAAGAAAGTGCACAGAGATACTGACACTTGCTCACCTGTTAAATGTTTTAAAAACTTCTCCTTCTCTCGAAGATCTCTCGGAAAGACCTCTGTTAAAATGGAGAAATTCCTCCGGTTGTAAATTATTGTACAAAAATGTGATTATTATTTATATTTGTTGGTCACAAGACCCAACAGATCAAATAACCACTACTGTATTCCTACAAGTATGGAGCAGTTCTCATTAGTGAGTGAATGTGGTGATGCTTACCAAGAATGCGTTCGTGCTGATATGACTTTGTAACTTTATTAACGTCTTTTGTTTCCACCGAGTGCTCAACGATCTCGAGGGGATGCTGTGTGTTTCCCTCACTGTGATGCTCCTGTGCTAGTCTCACTCTGTCCCTTAGGAGGTCCAGCAGAATGGTGTCGTCCCTGTCTCTTGGTCTGCAGTAGCTGGTGGTGAGGATCAGCAAAAGGAGCCCTATGAAGACAGGTGTGCGCACTGCACTCATGCTGAAAGGTGGGCAAAGAGAGCCCCTCTGCCCAGCGTCCAGTCGTATAGCCCTGCAAACACAACAAGATCATTTCAGTGCCCTGGCACTTATACTTGATTCATATAAATCTGCTTAAAGTATGCCATGAATATGTAGTTGAAACATAATTTCTAAAAACTTTGAAAGATTTTAGGTTAAAATGTATATGAATGTACACTTAAATGAATTTGTACAATTATTGTATTATATTATGTTATTATATTACAGTATGTTTTAAACAAATATTCTGTGAGTCTTTCAGTTAATGCATTGAAAAAAAAATCTTATAAAGTCTTAAATTAAACAGATTATTGGAGTATGTTAAAAAAAAAAAACTTTCTTTTTTACTTTAAAAATTAAATTCAATGCGTTTAATTCAATGTGTTACTTGTTTTCAATGAATAAGGTCGTAAAAGCTGCATGAATAATAATTATAAAATAATTAGCAAAAAGCTGTTTAAATTAGTTTTAGATCACATACAGCAGGATGTCAACTTCCCACAAGTATTTTTGTCAACTACATCCTGACAAATACTTAAGGTTTGTTAATAATTGAATAATATCCAGCTAAAATAGGCAAGCAGAGTATATTAGCACTATTATCTCTCTCCCCTTAATATTAAGTTGTAATGTGCAGTAAATTAACGTGCAAGTTTTCGATTCACTTAAAAACAAGTAATTGTATCTTCAGGCACTGTCCGATATCTCTAAGCGATCACAGCATCACACCGATCCACGCAAGAATCCCGAGTTTTCTCCACTTTTACGCACGAACGCTCTTGCGCAAAGACCCTTTGGAAACAAGTGTTTGTTTGAAAAAGTAACAAATTACCTGTTTTTCTTCAATTCAGATTTAGTTTACACTTGTTTGACAGCCTTACCGCCTGTTTAAAGATTACTAATGTTAACGCAAAACACATCAAATAGACTCCGCTGGCGTCGCCTCTCCAAAGGTACTTCCACAGGCTCTAGCGCACCATGACACAAGGAGAGCGAGTCTCTTTTATATGTTTAAAGACAGCCGTGGTCATCTGTTGATCGTGTTGACTCGAAGTGGGTGGAAATTGATGTAAGTCCGCAGCTTTTTATTTATTTATTTCCCCCTCCGGTGCGTAAAGTTGCTTCAGATCATCCGGCATGGGTTCCTCACTTTTTATTGTCAGTTGCAGACGTAAGGAGCTGTCCCATGTGGATTACCCCGGCATGTCTTTAATTAGAAACGCGTTAAGAGCACTCCTTAAAAAATGCATTTTAATTTTGTTGGATCACCGTCTCGGAACGCGCATCCTCCAGTGGTCCAATTTGGCACGAGTAGAAAGATTCTCACCAGAAGTGTTTTCTCTGTCCTAATGCCTCTTTGTACCTTCTTATGAAGTACGTGCGCGTGGTGCTTCTCTCCTCCTTTATTTTTAAAGTTTCCCCAAAGAGGATGCTGCAGTTTTGTATTTTTAGCCCAAAATATCAACAGAAACCATCACGGTAAGAGCTGGAGTGTGAAGGCAGAATATCATGGAGACTATCCATAGCAGCGTCTATGAGAAGACTGAGGCCTTCTCTAATATTGGTTTCGTTCTCAATCTCGACATTATACCACTCCCTTTGAGTATAGAAAAAAACATCACTCATCCTTTATTTTTAACGTTTCCCCAAAGAGGATGCTGCAGTTTTGTATTTTTAGCCCAAAATATCAACAGAAACCATCACGGTAAGAGCTGGAGTGGGAAGGCAGAATATCATGGAGACTATCCATAGCAGCGTCTATGAGAAGACTGAGGCCTTCTCTAATATTGGTTTCGTTCTCAATCTCGACATTATACCACTCCCTTTGAGTATAGAAAAAAACATAAAGAAAGAAAGACCTACAAATTGGAACAAAATGCACAAGAAACCCACTAAACTTGAAAATTTAACTTTAAAAACGATAAATGATGATAAATTGCTTATGATGTTCCTCATTTATAAGTCGCTTTGGATAAAAGCATCAGCTAAATTAATAAATGTAAATGTAATTTCTTTCATAAATGTTTTAATTTAAATCCAAGTCATTCCAAAGTGACAGCATGCAGTTATGAGTTCAGTGCAATAAAAACTCATAAAAACTAGTAGAAATTATTGT
>NW_015555763.1:668505-669038 GCF_001515605.1 Sinocyclocheilus anshuiensis
GAAGGCAGAATATCATGGAGACTATCCATAGCAGCGTCTATGAGAAGACTGAGGCCTTCTCTAATATTGGTTTCGTTCTCAATCTCGACATTATACCACTCCCTTTGAGTATAGAAAAAAACATCACTCATATTTCATTCCCCTCCTCTTTGGCTCGCAAACGGTTTAAATGAGGGTTGCACACCATTCTGCCGCGCGCTTCCATGTCCATAGCTGATGATAATCAGGATTATATACCTTGGGAACTATTATTAAGCATGTTGCATGGATTTATCTGGGATAACGTGATGCGGTGTCGAGGCACAGCTCAACAGTGCCACACAGTGAATACGTTAGTTTGAATGATGAGTGTTATGAAATGTTTACAAGGTACATTATAGAGATTTAAAATAAAAAAATAAAATTCTGTCATCATTTAAACACACTGTTGTAGTTCCAAGCCTGTATGACTGTCTTTCTTCTGTGGAAGAAAAAAGAAGATAAATAAAAGAGTGATAAAGAAGATAAAAAGAGTGTTTCCCTTTATATATATA